>NW_027463682.1:0-34668 GCF_050947455.1 Rhinoderma darwinii | reverse complement strand
CTTACGGTTCAGGAGTTATTCACAGAAACATGGTTCTTTTACTGCCAGCCGCGAAAGCGAAAATAACCAAGATCGAGCGTCTAGGATTTACTTGTCAATAACTCGCCTGGGAAACATCCAGAGAAGTCAAACACAGTGCTCCTATACTAATTGCGTGGCGCTGAGACGAATGCCGCCAAGATCGAGCGTCTAGGACTTACGGTTCAAGAATTAGCTTTAGAAACATTTGCCTTAGGAACATGCAGAGAAGTCCAAGATAGTGTTTTTTAGACTGGCTGCCACGAGCTGAATCGAATGCAGCCAAGAGCGAGCGTCTAGGACTTACGGTTCAGGAGTTATTCACAGAAACATGGTTCTGAACATGCTGCCAATTGCTCGCCTGGGAAACATGCAGAGAAGTCCAAGATAGTGTTTTTTAGACTGGCTGCCACGAGCTGAATCGAATGCAGCCAAGAGCGAGCGTCTAGGACTTACGGTTCAGGAGTTATTCACAGAAACATGGTTCTGAACATGCTGCCAATTGCTCGCCTGGGAAACATGCAGAGAAGTCCAAGATAGTGTTTTTTAGACTGGCTGCCACGAGCTGAATCGAATGCAGCCAAGAGCGAGCGTCTAGGACTTACGGTTCAGGAGTTATTCACAGAAACATGGTTCTTTTACTGCCAGCCGCGAAAGCGAAAATAACCAAGATCGAGCGTCTAGGATTTACTTGTCAATAACTCGCCTGGGAAACATCCAGAGAAGTCAAACACAGTGCTCCTATACTAATTGCGTGGCGCTGAGACGAATGCCGCCAAGATCGAGCGTCTAGGACTTACGGTTCAAGAATTAGCTTTAGAAACATTTGCCTTAGGAACATGCAGAGAAGTCCAAGATAGTGTTTTTTAGACTGGCTGCCACGAGCTGAATCGAATGCAGCCAAGAGCGAGCGTCTAGGACTTACGGTTCAGGAGTTATTCACAGAAACATGGTTCTGAACATGCTGCCAATTGCTCGCCTGGGAAACATGCAGAGAAGTCCAAGATAGTGTTTTTTAGACTGGCTGCCACGAGCTGAATCGAATGCAGCCAAGAGCGAGCGTCTAGGACTTACGGTTCAGGAGTTATTCACAGAAACATGGTTCTGAACATGCTGCCAATTGCTCGCCTGGGAAACATGCAGAGAAGTCCAAGATAGTGTTTTTTAGACTGGCTGCCACGAGCTGAATCGAATGCAGCCAAGAGCGAGCGTCTAGGACTTACGGTTCAGGAGTTATTCACAGAAACATGGTTCTGAACATGCTGCCAATTGCTCGCCTGGGAAACAAGCAGAGAAGTCCAAGATAGTGTTTTTTAGACTGGCTGCCACGAGCTGAATCGAATGCAGCCAAGAGCGAGCGTCTAGGACTTACGGTTCAGGAGTTATTCACAGAAACATGGTTCTTTTACTGCCAGCCGCGAAAGCGAAAATAACCAAGATCGAGCGTCTAGGATTTACTTGTCAATAACTCGCCTGGGAAACATCCAGAGAAGTCAAACACAGTGCTCCTATACTAATTGCCTGGCGCTGAGACGAATGCCGCCAAGATCGAGCGTCTAGGACTTACGGTTCAAGAATTAGCTTTAGAAACATTTGCCTTAGGAACATGCAGAGAAGTCCAAGATAGTGTTTTTTAGACTGGCTGCCACGAGCTGAATCGAATGCAGCCAAGAGCGAGCGTCTAGGACTTACGGTTCAGGAGTTATTCACAGAAACATGGTTCTGAACATGCTGCCAATTGCTCGCCTGGGAAACATGCAGAGAAGTCCAAGATAGTGTTTTTTAGACTGGCTGCCACGAGCTGAATCGAATGCAGCCAAGAGCGAGCGTCTAGGACTTACGGTTCAGGAGTTATTCACAGAAACATGGTTCTTTTACTGCCAGCCGCGAAAGCGAAAATAACCAAGATCGAGCGTCTAGGATTTACTTGTCAATAACTCGCCTGGGAAACATCCAGAGAAGTCAAACACAGTGCTCCTATACTAATTGCCTGGCGCTGAGACGAATGCCGCCAAGATCGAGCGTCTAGGACTTACGGTTCAAGAATTAGCTTTAGAAACATTTGCCTTAGGAACATGCAGAGAAGTCCAAGATAGTGTTTTTTAGACTGGCTGCCACGAGCTGAATCGAATGCAGCCAAGAGCGAGCGTCTAGGACTTACGGTTCAGGAGTTATTCACAGAAACATGGTTCTGAACATGCTGCCAATTGCTCGCCTGGGAAACATGCAGAGAAGTCCAAGATAGTGTTTTTAGACTGGCTGCCACGAGCTGAATCGAATGCAGCCAAGAGCGAGCGTCTAGGACTTACGGTTCAGGAGTTATTCACAGAAACATGGTTCTGAACATGCTGCCAATTGCTCGCCTGGGAAACATGCAGAGAAGTCCAAGATAGTGTTTTTTAGACTGGCTGCCACGAGCTGAATCGAATGCAGCCAAGAGCGAGCGTCTAGGACTTACGGTTCAGGAGTTATTCACAGAAACATGGTTCTGAACATGCTGCCAATTGCTCGCCTGGGAAACATGCAGAGAAGTCCAAGATAGTGTTTTTTAGACTGGCTGCCACGAGCTGAATCGAATGCAGCCAAGAGCGAGCGTCTAGGACTTACGGTTCAGGAGTTATTCACAGAAACATGGTTCTGAACATGCTGACAATTGCTCGCCTGGGAAACATGCAGAGAAGTCCAAGATAGTGTTTTTTAGACTGGCTGCCACGAGCTGAATCGAATGCAGCCAAGAGCGAGCGTCTAGGACTTACGGTTCAGGAGTTATTCACAGAAACATGGTTCTTTTACTGCCAGCCGCGAAAGCGAAAATAACCAAGATCGAGCGTCTAGGATTTACTTGTCAATAACTCGCCTGGGAAACATCCAGAGAAGTCAAACACAGTGCTCCTATACTAATTGCCTGGCGCTGAGACGAATGCCGCCAAGATCGAGCGTCTAGGACTTACGGTTCAAGAATTAGCTTTAGAAACATTTGCCTTAGGAACATGCAGAGAAGTCCAAGATAGTGTTTTTTAGACTGGCTGCCACGAGCTGAATCGAATGCAGCCAAGAGCGAGCGTCTAGGACTTACGGTTCAGGAGTTATTCACAGAAACATGGTTCTGAACATGCTGCCAATTGCTCGCCTGGGAAACATGCAGAGAAGTCCAAGATAGTGTTTTTTAGACTGGCTGCCACGAGCTGAATCGAATGCAGCCAAGAGCGAGCGTCTAGGACTTACGGTTCAGGAGTTATTCACAGAAACATGGTTCTGAACATGCTGCCAATTGCTCGCCTGGGAAACATGCAGAGAAGTCCAAGATAGTGTTTTTTAGACTGGCTGCCACGAGCTGAATCGAATGCAGCCAAGAGCGAGCGTCTAGGACTTACGGTTCAGGAGTTATTCACAGAAACATGGTTCTGAACATGCTGCCAATTGCTCGCCTGGGAAACATGCAGAGAAGTCCAAGATAGTGTTTTTTAGACTGGCTGCCACGAGCTGAATCGAATGCAGCCAAGAGCGAGCGTCTAGGACTTACGGTTCAGGAGTTATTCACAGAAACATGGTTCTGAACATGCTGACAATTGCTCGCCTGGGAAACATGCAGAGAAGTCCAAGATAGTGTTTTTTAGACTGGCTGCCACGAGCTGAATCGAATGCAGCCAAGAGCGAGCGTCTAGGACTTACGGTTCAGGAGTTATTCACAGAAACATGGTTCTGAAAATGCTGCCAATTGCTCGCCTGGGAAACAAGCAGAGAAGTCCAAGATAGTGTTTTTTAGACTGGCTGCCACGAGCTGAATCGAATGCAGCCAAGAGCGAGCGTCTAGGACTTACGGTTCAGGAGTTATTCACAGAAACATGGTTCTTTTACTGCCAGCCGCGAAAGCGAAAATAACCAAGATCGAGCGTCTAGGATTTACTTGTCAATAACTCGCCTGGGAAACATCCAGAGAAGTCAAACACAGTGCTCCTATACTAATTGCCTGGCGCTGAGACGAATGCCGCCAAGATCGAGCGTCTAGGACTTACGGTTCAAGAATTAGCTTTAGAAACATTTGCCTTAGGAACATGCAGAGAAGTCCAAGATAGTGTTTTTTAGACTGGCTGCCACGAGCTGAATCGAATGCAGCCAAGAGCGAGCGTCTAGGACTTACGGTTCAGGAGTTATTCACAGAAACATGGTTCTGAACATGCTGCCAATTGCTCGCCTGGGAAACATGCAGAGAAGTCCAAGATAGTGTTTTTTAGACTGGCTGCCACGAGCTGAATCGAATGCAGCCAAGAGCGAGCGTCTAGGACTTACGGTTCAGGAGTTATTCACAGAAACATGGTTCTGAACATGCTGCCAATTGCTCGCCTGGGAAACATGCAGAGAAGTCCAAGATAGTGTTTTTTAGACTGGCTGCCACGAGCTGAATCGAATGCAGCCAAGAGCGAGCGTCTAGGACTTACGGTTCAGGAGTTATTCACAGAAACATGGTTCTGAACATGCTGCCAATTGCTCGCCTGGGAAACATGCAGAGAAGTCCAAGATAGTGTTTTTTAGACTGGCTGCCACGAGCTGAATCGAATGCAGCCAAGAGCGAGCGTCTAGGACTTACGGTTCAGGAGTTATTCACAGAAACATGGTTCTGAACATGCTGACAATTGCTCGCCTGGGAAACATGCAGAGAAGTCCAAGATAGTGTTTTTTAGACTGGCTGCCACGAGCTGAATCGAATGCAGCCAAGAGCGAGCGTCTAGGACTTACGGTTCAGGAGTTATTCACAGAAACATGGTTCTGAAAATGCTGCCAATTGCTCGCCTGGGAAACAAGCAGAGAAGTCCAAGATAGTGTTTTTTAGACTGGCTGCCACGAGCTGAATCGAATGCAGCCAAGAGCGAGCGTCTAGGACTTACGGTTCAGGAGTTATTCACAGAAACATGGTTCTTTTACTGCCAGCCGCGAAAGCGAAAATAACCAAGATCGAGCGTCTAGGATTTACTTGTCAATAACTCGCCTGGGAAACATCCAGAGAAGTCAAACACAGTGCTCCTATACTAATTGCGTGGCGCTGAGACGAATGCCGCCAAGATCGAGCGTCTAGGACTTACGGTTCAAGAATTAGCTTTAGAAACATTTGCCTTAGGAACATGCAGAGAAGTCCAAGATAGTGTTTTTTAGACTGGCTGCCACGAGCTGAATCGAATGCAGCCAAGAGCGAGCGTCTAGGACTTACGGTTCAGGAGTTATTCACAGAAACATGGTTCTGAACATGCTGCCAATTGCTCGCCTGGGAAACATGCAGAGAAGTCCAAGATAGTGTTTTTTAGACTGGCTGCCACGAGCTGAATCGAATGCAGCCAAGAGCGAGCGTCTAGGACTTACGGTTCAGGAGTTATTCACAGAAACATGGTTCTGAACATGCTGCCAATTGCTCGCCTGGGAAACATGCAGAGAAGTCCAAGATAGTGTTTTTTAGACTGGCTGCCACGAGCTGAATCGAATGCAGCCAAGAGCGAGCGTCTAGGACTTACGGTTCAGGAGTTATTCACAGAAACATGGTTCTGAACATGCTGCCAATTGCTCGTCTGGGAAACATGCAGAGAAGTCCAAGATAGTGTTTTTTAGACTGGCTGCCACGAGCTGAATCGAATGCAGCCAAGAGCGAGCGTCTAGGACTTACGGTTCAGGAGTTATTCACAGAAACATGGTTCTGAACATGCTGCCAATTGCTCGCCTGGGAAACATGCAGAGAAGTCCAAGATAGTGTTTTTTAGACTGGCTGCCACGAGCTGAATCGAATGCAGCCAAGAGCGAGCGTCTAGGACTTACGGTTCAGGAGTTATTCACAGAAACATGGTTCTTTTACTGCCAGCCGCGAAAGCGAAAATAACCAAGATCGAGCGTCTAGGATTTACTTGTCAATAACTCGCCTGGGAAACATCCAGAGAAGTCAAACACAGTGCTCCTATACTAATTGCCAGGCGCTGAGACGAATGCCGCCAAGATCGAGCGTCTAGGACTTACGGTTCAAGAATTAGCTTTAGAAACATTTGCCTTAGGAACATGCAGAGAAGTCCAAGATAGTGTTTTTTAGACTGGCTGCCACGAGCTGAATCGAATGCAGCCAAGAGCGAGCGTCTAGGACTTACGGTTCAGGAGTTATTCACAGAAACATGGTTCTGAACATGCTGCCAATTGCTCGCCTGGGAAACATGCAGAGAAGTCCAAGATAGTGTTTTTTAGACTGGCTGCCACGAGCTGAATCGAATGCAGCCAAGAGCGAGCGTCTAGGACTTACGGTTCAGGAGTTATTCACAGAAACATGGTTCTGAACATGCTGCCAATTGCTCGCCTGGGAAACATGCAGAGAAGTCCAAGATAGTGTTTTTTAGACTGGCTGCCACGAGCTGAATCGAATGCAGCCAAGAGCGAGCGTCTAGGACTTACGGTTCAGGAGTTATTCACAGAAACATGGTTCTGAACATGCTGCCAATTGCTCGCCTGGGAAACATGCAGAGAAGTCCAAGATAGTGTTTTTTAGACTGGCTGCCACGAGCTGAATCGAATGCAGCCAAGAGCGAGCGTCTAGGACTTACGGTTCAGGAGTTATTCACAGAAACATGGTTCTGAACATGCTGACAATTGCTCGCCTGGGAAACATGCAGAGAAGTCCAAGATAGTGTTTTTTAGACTGGCTGCCACGAGCTGAATCGAATGCAGCCAAGAGCGAGCGTCTAGGACTTACGGTTCAGGAGTTATTCACAGAAACATGGTTCTGAAAATGCTGCCAATTGCTCGCCTGGGAAACAAGCAGAGAAGTCCAAGATAGTGTTTTTTAGACTGGCTGCCACGAGCTGAATCGAATGCAGCCAAGAGCGAGCGTCTAGGACTTACGGTTCAGGAGTTATTCACAGAAACATGGTTCTTTTACTGCCAGCCGCGAAAGCGAAAATAACCAAGATCGAGCGTCTAGGATTTACTTGTCAATAACTCGCCTGGGAAACATCCAGAGAAGTCAAACACAGTGCTCCTATACTAATTGCGTGGCGCTGAGACGAATGCCGCCAAGATCGAGCGTCTAGGACTTACGGTTCAAGAATTAGCTTTAGAAACATTTGCCTTAGGAACATGCAGAGAAGTCCAAGATAGTGTTTTTTAGACTGGCTGCCACGAGCTGAATCGAATGCAGCCAAGAGCGAGCGTCTAGGACTTACGGTTCAGGAGTTATTCACAGAAACATGGTTCTGAACATGCTGCCAATTGCTCGCCTGGGAAACATGCAGAGAAGTCCAAGATAGTGTTTTTTAGACTGGCTGCCACGAGCTGAATCGAATGCAGCCAAGAGCGAGCGTCTAGGACTTACGGTTCAGGAGTTATTCACAGAAACATGGTTCTGAACATGCTGCCAATTGCTCGCCTGGGAAACATGCAGAGAAGTCCAAGATAGTGTTTTTTAGACTGGCTGCCACGAGCTGAATCGAATGCAGCCAAGAGCGAGCGTCTAGGACTTACGGTTCAGGAGTTATTCACAGAAACATGGTTCTGAACATGCTGCCAATTGCTCGTCTGGGAAACATGCAGAGAAGTCCAAGATAGTGTTTTTTAGACTGGCTGCCACGAGCTGAATCGAATGCAGCCAAGAGCGAGCGTCTAGGACTTACGGTTCAGGAGTTATTCACAGAAACATGGTTCTGAACATGCTGCCAATTGCTCGCCTGGGAAACATGCAGAGAAGTCCAAGATAGTGTTTTTTAGACTGGCTGCCACGAGCTGAATCGAATGCAGCCAAGAGCGAGCGTCTAGGACTTACGGTTCAGGAGTTATTCACAGAAACATGGTTCTTTTACTGCCAGCCGCGAAAGCGAAAATAACCAAGATCGAGCGTCTAGGATTTACTTGTCAATAACTCGCCTGGGAAACATCCAGAGAAGTCAAACACAGTGCTCCTATACTAATTGCCAGGCGCTGAGACGAATGCCGCCAAGATCGAGCGTCTAGGACTTACGGTTCAGGAGTTATTCACAGAAACATGGTTCTGAACATGCTGCCAATTTCTCGCCTGGGAAACATGCAGAGAAGTCCAAGATAGTGTTTTTTAGACTGGCTGCCACGAGCTGAATCGAATGCAGCCAAGAGCGAGCGTCTAGGACTTACGGTTCAGGAGTTATTCACAGAAACATGGTTCTTTTACTGCCAGCCGCGAAAGCGAAAATAACCAAGATCGAGCGTCTAGGATTTACTTGTCAATAACTCGCCTGGGAAACATCCAGAGAAGTCAAACACAGTGCTCCTATACTAATTGCCAGGCGCTGAGACGAATGCCGCCAAGATCGAGCGTCTAGGACTTACGGTTCAGGAGTTATTCACAGAAACATGGTTTTGAACATGCTGCCAATTTCTCGCCTGGGAAACATGCAGAGAAGTCCAAGATAGTGTTTTTTAGACTGGCTGCCACGAGCTGAATCGAATGCAGCCAAGAGCGAGCGTCTAGGACTTACGGTTCAGGAGTTATTCACAGAAACATGGTTCTGAACATGCTGCCAATTGCTCGCCTGGGAAACATGCAGAGAAGTCCAAGATAGTGTTTTTTAGACTGGCTGCCACGAGCTGAATCGAATGCAGCCAAGAGCGAGCGTCTAGGACTTACGGTTCAGGAGTTATTCACAGAAACATGGTTCTGAACATGCTGCCAATTTCTCGCCTGGGAAACATGCAGAGAAGTCCAAGATAGTGTTTTTTAGACTGGCTGCCACGAGCTGAATCGAATGCAGCCAAGAGCGAGCGTCTAGGACTTACGGTTCAGGAGTTATTCACAGAAACATGGTTCTGAACATGCTGCCAATTGCTCGCCTGGGAAACATGCAGAGAAGTCCAATATAGTGTTTTTTAGACTGGCTGCCACGAGCTGAATCGAATGCAGCCAAGAGCGAGCGTCTAGGACTTACGGTTCAGGAGTTATTCACAGAAACATGGTTCTGAACATGCTGACAATTGCTCGCCTGGGAAACATGCAGAGAAGTCCAAGATAGTGTTTTTTAGACTGGCTGCCACGAGCTGAATCGAATGCAGCCAAGAGCGAGCGTCTAGGACTTACGGTTCAGGAGTTATTCACAGAAACATGGTTCTGAAAATGCTGCCAATTGCTCGCCTGGGAAACAAGCAGAGAAGTCCAAGATAGTGTTTTTTAGACTGGCTGCCACGAGCTGAATCGAATGCAGCCAAGAGCGAGCGTCTAGGACTTACGGTTCAGGAGTTATTCACAGAAACATGGTTCTTTTACTGCCAGCCGCGAAAGCGAATATAACCAAGATCGAGCGTCTAGGATTTACTTGTCAATAACTCGCCTGGGAAACATCCAGAGAAGTCAAACACAGTGCTCCTATACTAATTGCGTGGCGCTGAGACGAATGCCGCCAAGATCGAGCGTCTAGGACTTACGGTTCAAGAATTAGCTTTAGAAACATTTGCCTTAGGAACATGCAGAGAAGTCCAAGATAGTGTTTTTTAGACTGGCTGCCACGAGCTGAATCGAATGCAGCCAAGAGCGAGCGTCTAGGACTTACGGTTCAGGAGTTATTCACAGAAACATGGTTCTGAACATGCTGCCAATTGCTCGCCTGGGAAACATGCAGAGAAGTCCAAGATAGTGTTTTTTAGACTGGCTGCCACGAGCTGAATCGAATGCAGCCAAGAGCGAGCGTCTAGGACTTACGGTTCAGGAGTTATTCACAGAAACATGGTTCTGAACATGCTGCCAATTGCTCGCCTGGGAAACATGCAGAGAAGTCCAAGATAGTGTTTTTTAGACTGGCTGCCACGAGCTGAATCGAATGCAGCCAAGAGCGAGCGTCTAGGACTTACGGTTCAGGAGTTATTCACAGAAACATGGTTCTTTTACTGCCAGCCGCGAAAGCGAAAATAACCAAGATCGAGCGTCTAGGATTTACTTGTCAATAACTCGCCTGGGAAACATCCAGAGAAGTCAAACACAGTGCTCCTATACTAATTGCCTGGCGCTGAGACGAATGCCGCCAAGATCGAGCGTCTAGGACTTACGGTTCAAGAATTAGCTTTAGAAACATTTGCCTTAGGAACATGCAGAGAAGTCCAAGATAGTGTTTTTTAGACTGGCTGCCACGAGCTGAATCGAATGCAGCCAAGAGCGAGCGTCTAGGACTTACGGTTCAGGAGTTATTCACAGAAACATGGTTCTGAACATGCTGCCAATTGCTCGCCTGGGAAACATGCAGAGAAGTCCAAGATAGTGTTTTTTAGACTGGCTGCCACGAGCTGAATCGAATGCAGCCAAGAGCGAGCGTCTAGGACTTACGGTTCAGGAGTTATTCACAGAAACATGGTTCTGAACATGCTGCCAATTGCTCGCCTGGGAAACATGCAGAGAAGTCCAAGATAGTGTTTTTTAGACTGGCTGCCACGAGCTGAATCGAATGCAGCCAAGAGCGAGCGTCTAGGACTTACGGTTCAGGAGTTATTCACAGAAACATGGTTCTGAACATGCTGCCAATTGCTCGCCTGGGAAACATGCAGAGAAGTCCAAGATAGTGTTTTTTAGACTGGCTGCCACGAGCTGAATCGAATGCAGCCAAGAGCGAGCGTCTAGGACTTACGGTTCAGGAGTTATTCACAGAAACATGGTTCTGAACATGCTGCCAATTGCTCGCCTGGGAAACATGCAGAGAAGTCCAAGATAGTGTTTTTTAGACTGGCTGCCACGAGCTGAATCGAATGCAGCCAAGAGCGAGCGTCTAGGACTTACGGTTCAGGAGTTATTCACAGAAACATGGTTCTGAACATGCTGACAATTGCTCGCCTGGGAAACATGCAGAGAAGTCCAAGATAGTGTTTTTTAGACTGGCTGCCACGAGCTGAATCGAATGCAGCCAAGAGCGAGCGTCTAGGACTTACGGTTCAGGAGTTATTCACAGAAACATGGTTCTGAAAATGCTGCCAATTGCTCGCCTGGGAAACAAGCAGAGAAGTCCAAGATAGTGTTTTTTAGACTGGCTGCCACGAGCTGAATCGAATGCAGCCAAGAGCGAGCGTCTAGGACTTACGGTTCAGGAGTTATTCACAGAAACATGGTTCTGAACATGCTGCCAATTGCTCGCCTGGGAAACATGCAGAGAAGTCCAAGATAGTGTTTTTTAGACTGGCTGCCACGAGCTGAATCGAATGCAGCCAAGAGCGAGCGTCTAGGACTTACGGTTCAGGAGTTATTCACAGAAACATGGTTCTGAACATGCTGCCAATTGCTCGCCTGGGAAACATGCAGAGAAGTCCAAGATAGTGTTTTTTAGACTGGCTGCCACGAGCTGAATCGAATGCAGCCAAGAGCGAGCGTCTAGGACTTACGGTTCAGGAGTTATTCACAGAAACATGGTTCTGAACATGCTGACAATTGCTCGCCTGGGAAACATGCAGAGAAGTCCAAGATAGTGTTTTTTAGACTGGCTGCCACGAGCTGAATCGAATGCAGCCAAGAGCGAGCGTCTAGGACTTACGGTTCAGGAGTTATTCACAGAAACATGGTTCTGAAAATGCTGCCAATTGCTCGCCTGGGAAACAAGCAGAGAAGTCCAAGATAGTGTTTTTAGACTGGCTGCCACGAGCTGAATCGAATGCAGCCAAGAGCGAGCGTCTAGGACTTACGGTTCAGGAGTTATTCACAGAAACATGGTTCTGAACATGCTGCCAATTGCTCGCCTGGGAAACATGCAGAGAAGTCCAAGATAGTGTTTTTTAGACTGGCTGCCACGAGCTGAATCGAATGCAGCCAAGAGCGAGCGTCTAGGACTTACGGTTCAGGAGTTATTCACAGAAACATGGTTCTGAACATGCTGACAATTGCTCGCCTGGGAAACATGCAGAGAAGTCCAAGATAGTGTTTTTTAGACTGGCTGCCACGAGCTGAATCGAATGCAGCCAAGAGCGAGCGTCTAGGACTTACGGTTCAGGAGTTATTCACAGAAACATGGTTCTGAAAATGCTGCCAATTGCTCGCCTGGGAAACAAGCAGAGAAGTCCAAGATAGTGTTTTTTAGACTGGCTGCCACGAGCTGAATCGAATGCAGCCAAGAGCGAGCGTCTAGGACTTACGGTTCAGGAGTTATTCACAGAAACATGGTTCTTTTACTGCCAGCCGCGAAAGCGAAAATAACCAAGATCGAGCGTCTAGGATTTACTTGTCAATAACTCGCCTGGGAAACATCCAGAGAAGTCAAACACAGTGCTCCTATACTAATTGCGTGGCGCTGAGACGAATGCCGCCAAGATCGAGCGTCTAGGACTTACGGTTCAAGAATTAGCTTTAGAAACATTTGCCTTAGGAACATGCAGAGAAGTCCAAGATAGTGTTTTTTAGACTGGCTGCCACGAGCTGAATCGAATGCAGCCAAGAGCGAGCGTCTAGGACTTACGGTTCAGGAGTTATTCACAGAAACATGGTTCTGAACATGCTGCCAATTGCTCGCCTGGGAAACATGCAGAGAAGTCCAAGATAGTGTTTTTTAGACTGGCTGCCACGAGCTGAATCGAATGCAGCCAAGAGCGAGCGTCTAGGACTTACGGTTCAGGAGTTATTCACAGAAACATGGTTCTGAACATGCTGCCAATTGCTCGCCTGGGAAACATGCAGAGAAGTCCAAGATAGTGTTTTTTAGACTGGCTGCCACGAGCTGAATCGAATGCAGCCAAGAGCGAGCGTCTAGGACTTACGGTTCAGGAGTTATTCACAGAAACATGGTTCTGAACATGCTGCCAATTGCTCGCCTGGGAAACAAGCAGAGAAGTCCAAGATAGTGTTTTTTAGACTGGCTGCCACGAGCTGAATCGAATGCAGCCAAGAGCGAGCGTCTAGGACTTACGGTTCAGGAGTTATTCACAGAAACATGGTTCTTTTACTGCCAGCCGCGAAAGCGAAAATAACCAAGATCGAGCGTCTAGGATTTACTTGTCAATAACTCGCCTGGGAAACATCCAGAGAAGTCAAACACAGTGCTCCTATACTAATTGCCTGGCGCTGAGACGAATGCCGCCAAGATCGAGCGTCTAGGACTTACGGTTCAAGAATTAGCTTTAGAAACATTTGCCTTAGGAACATGCAGAGAAGTCCAAGATAGTGTTTTTTAGACTGGCTGCCACGAGCTGAATCGAATGCAGCCAAGAGCGAGCGTCTAGGACTTACGGTTCAGGAGTTATTCACAGAAACATGGTTCTGAACATGCTGCCAATTGCTCGCCTGGGAAACATGCAGAGAAGTCCAAGATAGTGTTTTTTAGACTGGCTGCCACGAGCTGAATCGAATGCAGCCAAGAGCGAGCGTCTAGGACTTACGGTTCAGGAGTTATTCACAGAAACATGGTTCTTTTACTGCCAGCCGCGAAAGCGAAAATAACCAAGATCGAGCGTCTAGGATTTACTTGTCAATAACTCGCCTGGGAAACATCCAGAGAAGTCAAACACAGTGCTCCTATACTAATTGCCTGGCGCTGAGACGAATGCCGCCAAGATCGAGCGTCTAGGACTTACGGTTCAAGAATTAGCTTTAGAAACATTTGCCTTAGGAACATGCAGAGAAGTCCAAGATAGTGTTTTTTAGACTGGCTGCCACGAGCTGAATCGAATGCAGCCAAGAGCGAGCGTCTAGGACTTACGGTTCAGGAGTTATTCACAGAAACATGGTTCTGAACATGCTGCCAATTGCTCGCCTGGGAAACATGCAGAGAAGTCCAAGATAGTGTTTTTTAGACTGGCTGCCACGAGCTGAATCGAATGCAGCCAAGAGCGAGCGTCTAGGACTTACGGTTCAGGAGTTATTCACAGAAACATGGTTCTGAACATGCTGCCAATTGCTCGCCTGGGAAACATGCAGAGAAGTCCAAGATAGTGTTTTTTAGACTGGCTGCCACGAGCTGAATCGAATGCAGCCAAGAGCGAGCGTCTAGGACTTACGGTTCAGGAGTTATTCACAGAAACATGGTTCTGAACATGCTGCCAATTGCTCGCCTGGGAAACATGCAGAGAAGTCCAAGATAGTGTTTTTTAGACTGGCTGCCACGAGCTGAATCGAATGCAGCCAAGAGCGAGCGTCTAGGACTTACGGTTCAGGAGTTATTCACAGAAACATGGTTCTTTTACTGCCAGCCGCGAAAGCGAAAATAACCAAGATCGAGCGTCTAGGATTTACTTGTCAATAACTCGCCTGGGAAACATCCAGAGAAGTCAAACACAGCGCTCCTATACTAATTGCCAGGCGCTGAGACGAATGCCGCCAAGATCGAGCGTCTAGGACTTACGGTTCAGGAGTTATTCACAGAAACATGGTTCTGAACATGCTGCCAATTTCTCGCCTGGGAAACATGCAGAGAAGTCCAAGATAGTGTTTTTTAGACTGGCTGCCACGAGCTGAATCGAATGCAGCCAAGAGCGAGCGTCTAGGACTTACGGTTCAGGAGTTATTCACAGAAACATGGTTCTTTTACTGCCAGCCGCGAAAGCGAAAATAACCAAGATCGAGCGTCTAGGATTTACTTGTCAATAACTCGCCTGGGAAACATCCAGAGAAGTCAAACACAGTGCTCCTATACTAATTGCCAGGCGCTGAGACGAATGCCGCCAAGATCGAGCGTCTAGGACTTACGGTTCAGGAGTTATTCACAGAAACATGGTTCTGAACATGCTGCCAATTTCTCGCCTGGGAAACATGCAGAGAAGTCCAAGATAGTGTTTTTTAGACTGGCTGCCACGAGCTGAATCGAATGCAGCCAAGAGCGAGCGTCTAGGACTTACGGTTCAGGAGTTATTCACAGAAACATGGTTCTGAACATGCTGCCAATTGCTCGTCTGGGAAACATGCAGAGAAGTCCAAGATAGTGTTTTTTAGACTGGCTGCCACGAGCTGAATCGAATGCAGCCAAGAGCGAGCGTCTAGGACTTACGGTTCAGGAGTTATTCACAGAAACATGGTTCTGAACATGCTGCCAATTGCTCGCCTGGGAAACATGCAGAGAAGTCCAAGATAGTGTTTTTTAGACTGGCTGCCACGAGCTGAATCGAATGCAGCCAAGAGCGAGCGTCTAGGACTTACGGTTCAGGAGTTATTCACAGAAACATGGTTCTTTTACTGCCAGCCGCGAAAGCGAAAATAACCAAGATCGAGCGTCTAGGATTTACTTGTCAATAACTCGCCTGGGAAACATCCAGAGAAGTCAAACACAGTGCTCCTATACTAATTGCCAGGCGCTGAGACGAATGCCGCCAAGATCGAGCGTCTAGGACTTACGGTTCAGGAGTTATTCACAGAAACATGGTTCTGAACATGCTGCCAATTTCTCGCCTGGGAAACATGCAGAGAAGTCCAAGATAGTGTTTTTTAGACTGGCTGCCACGAGCTGAATCGAATGCAGCCAAGAGCGAGCGTCTAGGACTTACGGTTCAGGAGTTATTCACAGAAACATGGTTCTTTTACTGCCAGCCGCGAAAGCGAAAATAACCAAGATCGAGCGTCTAGGATTTACTTGTCAATAACTCGCCTGGGAAACATCCAGAGAAGTCAAACACAGTGCTCCTATACTAATTGCCAGGCGCTGAGACGAATGCCGCCAAGATCGAGCGTCTAGGACTTACGGTTCAGGAGTTATTCACAGAAACATGGTTTTGAACATGCTGCCAATTTCTCGCCTGGGAAACATGCAGAGAAGTCCAAGATAGTGTTTTTTAGACTGGCTGCCACGAGCTGAATCGAATGCAGCCAAGAGCGAGCGTCTAGGACTTACGGTTCAGGAGTTATTCACAGAAACATGGTTCTGAACATGCTGCCAATTGCTCGCCTGGGAAACATGCAGAGAAGTCCAAGATAGTGTTTTTTAGACTGGCTGCCACGAGCTGAATCGAATGCAGCCAAGAGCGAGCGTCTAGGACTTACGGTTCAGGAGTTATTCACAGAAACATGGTTCTGAACATGCTGCCAATTTCTCGCCTGGGAAACATGCAGAGAAGTCCAAGATAGTGTTTTTTAGACTGGCTGCCACGAGCTGAATCGAATGCAGCCAAGAGCGAGCGTCTAGGACTTACGGTTCAGGAGTTATTCACAGAAACATGGTTCTGAACATGCTGCCAATTGCTCGCCTGGGAAACATGCAGAGAAGTCCAAGATAGTGTTTTTTAGACTGGCTGCCACGAGCTGAATCGAATGCAGCCAAGAGCGAGCGTCTAGGACTTACGGTTCAGGAGTTATTCACAGAAACATGGTTCTTTTACTGCCAGCCGCGAAAGCGAAAATAACCAAGATCGAGCGTCTAGGATTTACTTGTCAATAACTCGCCTGGGAAACATCCAGAGAAGTCAAACACAGTGCTCCTATACTAATTGCCAGGCGCTGAGACGAATGCCGCCAAGATCGAGCGTCTAGGACTTACGGTTCAGGAGTTATTCACAGAAACATGGTTTTGAACATGCTGCCAATTTCTCGCCTGGGAAACATGCAGAGAAGTCCAAGATAGTGTTTTTTAGACTGGCTGCCACGAGCTGAATCGAATGCAGCCAAGAGCGAGCGTCTAGGACTTACGGTTCAGGAGTTATTCACAGAAACATGGTTCTGAACATGCTGCCAATTGCTCGCCTGGGAAACATGCAGAGAAGTCCAAGATAGTGTTTTTTAGACTGGCTGCCACGAGCTGAATCGAATGCAGCCAAGAGCGAGCGTCTAGGACTTACGGTTCAGGAGTTATTCACAGAAACATGGTTCTGAACATGCTGCCAATTTCTCGCCTGGGAAACATGCAGAGAAGTCCAAGATAGTGTTTTTTAGACTGGCTGCCACGAGCTGAATCGAATGCAGCCAAGAGCGAGCGTCTAGGACTTACGGTTCAGGAGTTATTCACAGAAACATGGTTCTGAACATGCTGCCAATTGCTCGCCTGGGAAACATGCAGAGAAGTCCAAGATAGTGTTTTTTAGACTGGCTGCCACGAGCTGAATCGAATGCAGCCAAGAGCGAGCGTCTAGGACTTACGGTTCAGGAGTTATTCACAGAAACATGGTTCTGAACATGCTGACAATTGCTCGCCTGGGAAACATGCAGAGAAGTCCAAGATAGTGTTTTTTAGACTGGCTGCCACGAGCTGAATCGAATGCAGCCAAGAGCGAGCGTCTAGGACTTACGGTTCAGGAGTTATTCACAGAAACATGGTTCTGAAAATGCTGCCAATTGCTCGCCTGGGAAACAAGCAGAGAAGTCCAAGATAGTGTTTTTTAGACTGGCTGCCACGAGCTGAATCGAATGCAGCCAAGAGCGAGCGTCTAGGACTTACGGTTCAGGAGTTATTCACAGAAACATGGTTCTTTTACTGCCAGCCGCGAAAGCGAAAATAACCAAGATCGAGCGTCTAGGATTTACTTGTCAATAACTCGCCTGGGAAACATCCAGAGAAGTCAAACACAGTGCTCCTATACTAATTGCGTGGCGCTGAGACGAATGCCGCCAAGATCGAGCGTCTAGGACTTACGGTTCAAGAATTAGCTTTAGAAACATTTGCCTTAGGAACATGCAGAGAAGTCCAAGATAGTGTTTTTTAGACTGGCTGCCACGAGCTGAATCGAATGCAGCCAAGAGCGAGCGTCTAGGACTTACGGTTCAGGAGTTATTCACAGAAACATGGTTCTGAACATGCTGCCAATTGCTCGCCTGGGAAACATGCAGAGAAGTCCAAGATAGTGTTTTTTAGACTGGCTGCCACGAGCTGAATCGAATGCAGCCAAGAGCGAGCGTCTAGGACTTACGGTTCAGGAGTTATTCACAGAAACATGGTTCTGAAAATGCTGCCAATTGCTCGCCTGGGAAACAAGCAGAGAAGTCCAAGATAGTGTTTTTTAGACTGGCTGCCACGAGCTGAATCGAATGCAGCCAAGAGCGAGCGTCTAGGACTTACGGTTCAGGAGTTATTCACAGAAACATGGTTCTTTTACTGCCAGCCGCGAAAGCGAAAATAACCAAGATCGAGCGTCTAGGATTTACTTGTCAATAACTCGCCTGGGAAACATCCAGAGAAGTCAAACACAGTGCTCCTATACTAATTGCGTGGCGCTGAGACGAATGCCGCCAAGATCGAGCGTCTAGGACTTACGGTTCAAGAATTAGCTTTAGAAACATTTGCCTTAGGAACATGCAGAGAAGTCCAAGATAGTGTTTTTTAGACTGGCTGCCACGAGCTGAATCGAATGCAGCCAAGAGCGAGCGTCTAGGACTTACGGTTCAGGAGTTATTCACAGAAACATGGTTCTGAACATGCTGCCAATTGCTCGCCTGGGAAACATGCAGAGAAGTCCAAGATAGTGTTTTTTAGACTGGCTGCCACGAGCTGAATCGAATGCAGCCAAGAGCGAGCGTCTAGGACTTACGGTTCAGGAGTTATTCACAGAAACATGGTTCTGAACATGCTGCCAATTGCTCGCCTGGGAAACATGCAGAGAAGTCCAAGATAGTGTTTTTTAGACTGGCTGCCACGAGCTGAATCGAATGCAGCCAAGAGCGAGCGTCTAGGACTTACGGTTCAGGAGTTATTCACAGAAACATGGTTCTTTTACTGCCAGCCGCGAAAGCGAAAATAACCAAGATCGAGCGTCTAGGATTTACTTGTCAATAACTCGCCTGGGAAACATCCAGAGAAGTCAAACACAGTGCTCCTATACTAATTGCGTGGCGCTGAGACGAATGCCGCCAAGATCGAGCGTCTAGGACTTACGGTTCAAGAATTAGCTTTAGAAACATTTGCCTTAGGAACATGCAGAGAAGTCCAAGATAGTGTTTTTTAGACTGGCTGCCACGAGCTGAATCGAATGCAGCCAAGAGCGAGCGTCTAGGACTTACGGTTCAGGAGTTATTCACAGAAACATGGTTCTGAACATGCTGCCAATTGCTCGCCTGGGAAACATGCAGAGAAGTCCAAGATAGTGTTTTTTAGACTGGCTGCCACGAGCTGAATCGAATGCAGCCAAGAGCGAGCGTCTAGGACTTACGGTTCAGGAGTTATTCACAGAAACATGGTTCTGAACATGCTGCCAATTGCTCGCCTGGGAAACATGCAGAGAAGTCCAAGATAGTGTTTTTTAGACTGGCTGCCACGAGCTGAATCGAATGCAGCCAAGAGCGAGCGTCTAGGACTTACGGTTCAGGAGTTATTCACAGAAACATGGTTCTGAACATGCTGCCAATTGCTCGCCTGGGAAACAAGCAGAGAAGTCCAAGATAGTGTTTTTTAGACTGGCTGCCACGAGCTGAATCGAATGCAGCCAAGAGCGAGCGTCTAGGACTTACGGTTCAGGAGTTATTCACAGAAACATGGTTCTTTTACTGCCAGCCGCGAAAGCGAAAATAACCAAGATCGAGCGTCTAGGATTTACTTGTCAATAACTCGCCTGGGAAACATCCAGAGAAGTCAAACACAGTGCTCCTATACTAATTGCCTGGCGCTGAGACGAATGCCGCCAAGATCGAGCGTCTAGGACTTACGGTTCAAGAATTAGCTTTAGAAACATTTGCCTTAGGAACATGCAGAGAAGTCCAAGATAGTGTTTTTTAGACTGGCTGCCACGAGCTGAATCGAATGCAGCCAAGAGCGAGCGTCTAGGACTTACGGTTCAGGAGTTATTCACAGAAACATGGTTCTGAACATGCTGCCAATTGCTCGCCTGGGAAACATGCAGAGAAGTCCAAGATAGTGTTTTTTAGACTGGCTGCCACGAGCTGAATCGAATGCAGCCAAGAGCGAGCGTCTAGGACTTACGGTTCAGGAGTTATTCACAGAAACATGGTTCTTTTACTGCCAGCCGCGAAAGCGAAAATAACCAAGATCGAGCGTCTAGGATTTACTTGTCAATAACTCGCCTGGGAAACATCCAGAGAAGTCAAACACAGTGCTCCTATACTAATTGCCTGGCGCTGAGACGAATGCCGCCAAGATCGAGCGTCTAGGACTTACGGTTCAAGAATTAGCTTTAGAAACATTTGCCTTAGGAACATGCAGAGAAGTCCAAGATAGTGTTTTTTAGACTGGCTGCCACGAGCTGAATCGAATGCAGCCAAGAGCGAGCGTCTAGGACTTACGGTTCAGGAGTTATTCACAGAAACATGGTTCTGAACATGCTGCCAATTGCTCGCCTGGGAAACATGCAGAGAAGTCCAAGATAGTGTTTTTTAGACTGGCTGCCACGAGCTGAATCGAATGCAGCCAAGAGCGAGCGTCTAGGACTTACGGTTCAGGAGTTATTCACAGAAACATGGTTCTGAACATGCTGCCAATTGCTCGCCTGGGAAACATGCAGAGAAGTCCAAGATAGTGTTTTTTAGACTGGCTGCCACGAGCTGAATCGAATGCAGCCAAGAGCGAGCGTCTAGGACTTACGGTTCAGGAGTTATTCACAGAAACATGGTTCTGAACATGCTGCCAATTGCTCGCCTGGGAAACATGCAGAGAAGTCCAAGATAGTGTTTTTTAGACTGGCTGCCACGAGCTGAATCGAATGCAGCCAAGAGCGAGCGTCTAGGACTTACGGTTCAGGAGTTATTCACAGAAACATGGTTCTGAACATGCTGACAATTGCTCGCCTGGGAAACATGCAGAGAAGTCCAAGATAGTGTTTTTTAGACTGGCTGCCACGAGCTGAATCGAATGCAGCCAAGAGCGAGCGTCTAGGACTTACGGTTCAGGAGTTATTCACAGAAACATGGTTCTTTTACTGCCAGCCGCGAAAGCGAAAATAACCAAGATCGAGCGTCTAGGATTTACTTGTCAATAACTCGCCTGGGAAACATCCAGAGAAGTCAAACACAGTGCTCCTATACTAATTGCCTGGCGCTGAGACGAATGCCGCCAAGATCGAGCGTCTAGGACTTACGGTTCAAGAATTAGCTTTAGAAACATTTGCCTTAGGAACATGCAGAGAAGTCCAAGATAGTGTTTTTTAGACTGGCTGCCACGAGCTGAATCGAATGCAGCCAAGAGCGAGCGTCTAGGACTTACGGTTCAGGAGTTATTCACAGAAACATGGTTCTGAACATGCTGCCAATTGCTCGCCTGGGAAACATGCAGAGAAGTCCAAGATAGTGTTTTTTAGACTGGCTGCCACGAGCTGAATCGAATGCAGCCAAGAGCGAGCGTCTAGGACTTACGGTTCAGGAGTTATTCACAGAAACATGGTTCTGAACATGCTGCCAATTGCTCGCCTGGGAAACATGCAGAGAAGTCCAAGATAGTGTTTTTTAGACTGGCTGCCACGAGCTGAATCGAATGCAGCCAAGAGCGAGCGTCTAGGACTTACGGTTCAGGAGTTATTCACAGAAACATGGTTCTGAACATGCTGCCAATTGCTCGCCTGGGAAACATGCAGAGAAGTCCAAGATAGTGTTTTTTAGACTGGCTGCCACGAGCTGAATCGAATGCAGCCAAGAGCGAGCGTCTAGGACTTACGGTTCAGGAGTTATTCACAGAAACATGGTTCTGAACATGCTGACAATTGCTCGCCTGGGAAACATGCAGAGAAGTCCAAGATAGTGTTTTTTAGACTGGCTGCCACGAGCTGAATCGAATGCAGCCAAGAGCGAGCGTCTAGGACTTACGGTTCAGGAGTTATTCACAGAAACATGGTTCTGAAAATGCTGCCAATTGCTCGCCTGGGAAACAAGCAGAGAAGTCCAAGATAGTGTTTTTTAGACTGGCTGCCACGAGCTGAATCGAATGCAGCCAAGAGCGAGCGTCTAGGACTTACGGTTCAGGAGTTATTCACAGAAACATGGTTCTTTTACTGCCAGCCGCGAAAGCGAAAATAACCAAGATCGAGCGTCTAGGATTTACTTGTCAATAACTCGCCTGGGAAACATCCAGAGAAGTCAAACACAGTGCTCCTATACTAATTGCCTGGCGCTGAGACGAATGCCGCCAAGATCGAGCGTCTAGGACTTACGGTTCAAGAATTAGCTTTAGAAACATTTGCCTTAGGAACATGCAGAGAAGTCCAAGATAGTGTTTTTTAGACTGGCTGCCACGAGCTGAATCGAATGCAGCCAAGAGCGAGCGTCTAGGACTTACGGTTCAGGAGTTATTCACAGAAACATGGTTCTGAACATGCTGCCAATTGCTCGCCTGGGAAACATGCAGAGAAGTCCAAGATAGTGTTTTTTAGACTGGCTGCCACGAGCTGAATCGAATGCAGCCAAGAGCGAGCGTCTAGGACTTACGGTTCAGGAGTTATTCACAGAAACATGGTTCTTTTACTGCCAGCCGCGAAAGCGAAAATAACCAAGATCGAGCGTCTAGGATTTACTTGTCAATAACTCGCCTGGGAAACATCCAGAGAAGTCAAACACAGTGCTCCTATACTAATTGCCTGGCGCTGAGACGAATGCCGCCAAGATCGAGCGTCTAGGACTTACGGTTCAAGAATTAGCTTTAGAAACATTTGCCTTAGGAACATGCAGAGAAGTCCAAGATAGTGTTTTTTAGACTGGCTGCCACGAGCTGAATCGAATGCAGCCAAGAGCGAGCGTCTAGGACTTACGGTTCAGGAGTTATTCACAGAAACATGGTTCTGAACATGCTGCCAATTGCTCGCCTGGGAAACATGCAGAGAAGTCCAAGATAGTGTTTTTTAGACTGGCTGCCACGAGCTGAATCGAATGCAGCCAAGAGCGAGCGTCTAGGACTTACGGTTCAGGAGTTATTCACAGAAACATGGTTCTGAACATGCTGCCAATTGCTCGCCTGGGAAACATGCAGAGAAGTCCAAGATAGTGTTTTTTAGACTGGCTGCCACGAGCTGAATCGAATGCAGCCAAGAGCGAGCGTCTAGGACTTACGGTTCAGGAGTTATTCACAGAAACATGGTTCTGAACATGCTGCCAATTGCTCGCCTGGGAAACATGCAGAGAAGTCCAAGATAGTGTTTTTTAGACTGGCTGCCACGAGCTGAATCGAATGCAGCCAAGAGCGAGCGTCTAGGACTTACGGTTCAGGAGTTATTCACAGAAACATGGTTCTGAACATGCTGACAATTGCTCGCCTGGGAAACATGCAGAGAAGTCCAAGATAGTGTTTTTTAGACTGGCTGCCACGAGCTGAATCGAATGCAGCCAAGAGCGAGCGTCTAGGACTTACGGTTCAGGAGTTATTCACAGAAACATGGTTCTGAAAATGCTGCCAATTGCTCGCCTGGGAAACAAGCAGAGAAGTCCAAGATAGTGTTTTTTAGACTGGCTGCCACGAGCTGAATCGAATGCAGCCAAGAGCGAGCGTCTAGGACTTACGGTTCAGGAGTTATTCACAGAAACATGGTTCTTTTACTGCCAGCCGCGAAAGCGAAAATAACCAAGATCGAGCGTCTAGGATTTACTTGTCAATAACTCGCCTGGGAAACATCCAGAGAAGTCAAACACAGTGCTCCTATACTAATTGCGTGGCGCTGAGACGAATGCCGCCAAGATCGAGCGTCTAGGACTTACGGTTCAAGAATTAGCTTTAGAAACATTTGCCTTAGGAACATGCAGAGAAGTCCAAGATAGTGTTTTTTAGACTGGCTGCCACGAGCTGAATCGAATGCAGCCAAGAGCGAGCGTCTAGGACTTACGGTTCAGGAGTTATTCACAGAAACATGGTTCTGAACATGCTGCCAATTGCTCGCCTGGGAAACATGCAGAGAAGTCCAAGATAGTGTTTTTTAGACTGGCTGCCACGAGCTGAATCGAATGCAGCCAAGAGCGAGCGTCTAGGACTTACGGTTCAGGAGTTATTCACAGAAACATGGTTCTGAACATGCTGCCAATTGCTCGCCTGGGAAACATGCAGAGAAGTCCAAGATAGTGTTTTTTAGACTGGCTGCCACGAGCTGAATCGAATGCAGCCAAGAGCGAGCGTCTAGGACTTACGGTTCAGGAGTTATTCACAGAAACATGGTTCTGAACATGCTGCCAATTGCTCGTCTGGGAAACATGCAGAGAAGTCCAAGATAGTGTTTTTTAGACTGGCTGCCACGAGCTGAATCGAATGCAGCCAAGAGCGAGCGTCTAGGACTTACGGTTCAGGAGTTATTCACAGAAACATGGTTCTGAACATGCTGCCAATTGCTCGCCTGGGAAACATGCAGAGAAGTCCAAGATAGTGTTTTTTAGACTGGCTGCCACGAGCTGAATCGAATGCAGCCAAGAGCGAGCGTCTAGGACTTACGGTTCAGGAGTTATTCACAGAAACATGGTTCTTTTACTGCCAGCCGCGAAAGCGAAAATAACCAAGATCGAGCGTCTAGGATTTACTTGTCAATAACTCGCCTGGGAAACATCCAGAGAAGTCAAACACAGTGCTCCTATACTAATTGCCAGGCGCTGAGACGAATGCCGCCAAGATCGAGCGTCTAGGACTTACGGTTCAGGAGTTATTCACAGAAACATGGTTCTGAACATGCTGCCAATTTCTCGCCTGGGAAACATGCAGAGAAGTCCAAGATAGTGTTTTTTAGACTGGCTGCCACGAGCTGAATCGAATGCAGCCAAGAGCGAGCGTCTAGGACTTACGGTTCAGGAGTTATTCACAGAAACATGGTTCTTTTACTGCCAGCCGCGAAAGCGAAAATAACCAAGATCGAGCGTCTAGGATTTACTTGTCAATAACTCGCCTGGGAAACATCCAGAGAAGTCAAACACAGTGCTCCTATACTAATTGCCAGGCGCTGAGACGAATGCCGCCAAGATCGAGCGTCTAGGACTTACGGTTCAGGAGTTATTCACAGAAACATGGTTTTGAACATGCTGCCAATTTCTCGCCTGGGAAACATGCAGAGAAGTCCAAGATAGTGTTTTTTAGACTGGCTGCCACGAGCTGAATCGAATGCAGCCAAGAGCGAGCGTCTAGGACTTACGGTTCAGGAGTTATTCACAGAAACATGGTTCTGAACATGCTGCCAATTGCTCGCCTGGGAAACATGCAGAGAAGTCAAACACAGTGCTCCTATACTAATTGCCAGGCGCTGAGACGAATGCCGCCAAGATCGAGCGTCTAGGACTTACGGTTCAGGAGTTATTCACAGAAACATGGTTCTGAACATGCTGCCAATTTCTCGCCTGGGAAACATGCAGAGAAGTCCAAGATAGTGTTTTTTAGACTGGCTGCCACGAGCTGAATCGAATGCAGCCAAGAGCGAGCGTCTAGGACTTACGGTTCAGGAGTTATTCACAGAAACATGGTTCTTTTACTGCCAGCCGCGAAAGCGAAAATAACCAAGATCGAGCGTCTAGGATTTACTTGTCAATAACTCGCCTGGGAAACATCCAGAGAAGTCAAACACAGTGCTCCTATACTAATTGCCAGGCGCTGAGACGAATGCCGCCAAGATCGAGCGTCTAGGACTTACGGTTCAGGAGTTATTCACAGAAACATGGTTTTGAACATGCTGCCAATTTCTCGCCTGGGAAACATGCAGAGAAGTCCAAGATAGTGTTTTTTAGACTGGCTGCCACGAGCTGAATCGAATGCAGCCAAGAGCGAGCGTCTAGGACTTACGGTTCAGGAGTTATTCACAGAAACATGGTTCTGAACATGCTGCCAATTGCTCGCCTGGGAAACATGCAGAGAAGTCCAAGATAGTGTTTTTTAGACTGGCTGCCACGAGCTGAATCGAATGCAGCCAAGAGCGAGCGTCTAGGACTTACGGTTCAGGAGTTATTCACAGAAACATGGTTCTGAACATGCTGCCAATTTCTCGCCTGGGAAACATGCAGAGAAGTCCAAGATAGTGTTTTTTAGACTGGCTGCCACGAGCTGAATCGAATGCAGCCAAGAGCGAGCGTCTAGGACTTACGGTTCAGGAGTTATTCACAGAAACATGGTTCTGAACATGCTGCCAATTGCTCGCCTGGGAAACATGCAGAGAAGTCCAATATAGTGTTTTTTAGACTGGCTGCCACGAGCTGAATCGAATGCAGCCAAGAGCGAGCGTCTAGGACTTACGGTTCAGGAGTTATTCACAGAAACATGGTTCTGAACATGCTGACAATTGCTCGCCTGGGAAACATGCAGAGAAGTCCAAGATAGTGTTTTTTAGACTGGCTGCCACGAGCTGAATCGAATGCAGCCAAGAGCGAGCGTCTAGGACTTACGGTTCAGGAGTTATTCACAGAAACATGGTTCTGAAAATGCTGCCAATTGCTCGCCTGGGAAACAAGCAGAGAAGTCCAAGATAGTGTTTTTTAGACTGGCTGCCACGAGCTGAATCGAATGCAGCCAAGAGCGAGCGTCTAGGACTTACGGTTCAGGAGTTATTCACAGAAACATGGTTCTTTTACTGCCAGCCGCGAAAGCGAATATAACCAAGATCGAGCGTCTAGGATTTACTTGTCAATAACTCGCCTGGGAAACATCCAGAGAAGTCAAACACAGTGCTCCTATACTAATTGCGTGGCGCTGAGACGAATGCCGCCAAGATCGAGCGTCTAGGACTTACGGTTCAAGAATTAGCTTTAGAAACATTTGCCTTAGGAACATGCAGAGAAGTCCAAGATAGTGTTTTTTAGACTGGCTGCCACGAGCTGAATCGAATGCAGCCAAGAGCGAGCGTCTAGGACTTACGGTTCAGGAGTTATTCACAGAAACATGGTTCTGAACATGCTGCCAATTGCTCGCCTGGGAAACATGCAGAGAAGTCCAAGATAGTGTTTTTTAGACTGGCTGCCACGAGCTGAATCGAATGCAGCCAAGAGCGAGCGTCTAGGACTTACGGTTCAGGAGTTATTCACAGAAACATGGTTCTGAACATGCTGCCAATTGCTCGCCTGGGAAACATGCAGAGAAGTCCAAGATAGTGTTTTTTAGACTGGCTGCCACGAGCTGAATCGAATGCAGCCAAGAGCGAGCGTCTAGGACTTACGGTTCAGGAGTTATTCACAGAAACATGGTTCTTTTACTGCCAGCCGCGAAAGCGAAAATAACCAAGATCGAGCGTCTAGGATTTACTTGTCAATAACTCGCCTGGGAAACATCCAGAGAAGTCAAACACAGTGCTCCTATACTAATTGCCTGGCGCTGAGACGAATGCCGCCAAGATCGAGCGTCTAGGACTTACGGTTCAAGAATTAGCTTTAGAAACATTTGCCTTAGGAACATGCAGAGAAGTCCAAGATAGTGTTTTTTAGACTGGCTGCCACGAGCTGAATCGAATGCAGCCAAGAGCGAGCGTCTAGGACTTACGGTTCAGGAGTTATTCACAGAAACATGGTTCTGAACATGCTGCCAATTGCTCGCCTGGGAAACATGCAGAGAAGTCCAAGATAGTGTTTTTTAGACTGGCTGCCACGAGCTGAATCGAATGCAGCCAAGAGCGAGCGTCTAGGACTTACGGTTCAGGAGTTATTCACAGAAACATGGTTCTGAACATGCTGCCAATTGCTCGCCTGGGAAACATGCAGAGAAGTCCAAGATAGTGTTTTTTAGACTGGCTGCCACGAGCTGAATCGAATGCAGCCAAGAGCGAGCGTCTAGGACTTACGGTTCAGGAGTTATTCACAGAAACATGGTTCTGAACATGCTGCCAATTGCTCGCCTGGGAAACATGCAGAGAAGTCCAAGATAGTGTTTTTTAGACTGGCTGCCACGAGCTGAATCGAATGCAGCCAAGAGCGAGCGTCTAGGACTTACGGTTCAGGAGTTATTCACAGAAACATGGTTCTGAACATGCTGCCAATTGCTCGCCTGGGAAACATGCAGAGAAGTCCAAGATAGTGTTTTTTAGACTGGCTGCCACGAGCTGAATCGAATGCAGCCAAGAGCGAGCGTCTAGGACTTACGGTTCAGGAGTTATTCACAGAAACATGGTTCTGAACATGCTGACAATTGCTCGCCTGGGAAACATGCAGAGAAGTCCAAGATAGTGTTTTTTAGACTGGCTGCCACGAGCTGAATCGAATGCAGCCAAGAGCGAGCGTCTAGGACTTACGGTTCAGGAGTTATTCACAGAAACATGGTTCTGAAAATGCTGCCAATTGCTCGCCTGGGAAACAAGCAGAGAAGTCCAAGATAGTGTTTTTTAGACTGGCTGCCACGAGCTGAATCGAATGCAGCCAAGAGCGAGCGTCTAGGACTTACGGTTCAGGAGTTATTCACAGAAACATGGTTCTGAACATGCTGCCAATTGCTCGCCTGGGAAACATGCAGAGAAGTCCAAGATAGTGTTTTTTAGACTGGCTGCCACGAGCTGAATCGAATGCAGCCAAGAGCGAGCGTCTAGGACTTACGGTTCAGGAGTTATTCACAGAAACATGGTTCTGAACATGCTGCCAATTGCTCGCCTGGGAAACATGCAGAGAAGTCCAAGATAGTGTTTTTTAGACTGGCTGCCACGAGCTGAATCGAATGCAGCCAAGAGCGAGCGTCTAGGACTTACGGTTCAGGAGTTATTCACAGAAACATGGTTCTGAACATGCTGACAATTGCTCGCCTGGGAAACATGCAGAGAAGTCCAAGATAGTGTTTTTTAGACTGGCTGCCACGAGCTGAATCGAATGCAGCCAAGAGCGAGCGTCTAGGACTTACGGTTCAGGAGTTATTCACAGAAACATGGTTCTGAAAATGCTGCCAATTGCTCGCCTGGGAAACAAGCAGAGAAGTCCAAGATAGTGTTTTTTAGACTGGCTGCCACGAGCTGAATCGAATGCAGCCAAGAGCGAGCGTCTAGGACTTACGGTTCAGGAGTTATTCACAGAAACATGGTTCTGAACATGCTGCCAATTGCTCGCCTGGGAAACATGCAGAGAAGTCCAAGATAGTGTTTTTTAGACTGGCTGCCACGAGCTGAATCGAATGCAGCCAAGAGCGAGCGTCTAGGACTTACGGTTCAGGAGTTATTCACAGAAACATGGTTCTGAACATGCTGACAATTGCTCGCCTGGGAAACATGCAGAGAAGTCCAAGATAGTGTTTTTTAGACTGGCTGCCACGAGCTGAATCGAATGCAGCCAAGAGCGAGCGTCTAGGACTTACGGTTCAGGAGTTATTCACAGAAACATGGTTCTGAAAATGCTGCCAATTGCTCGCCTGGGAAACAAGCAGAGAAGTCCAAGATAGTGTTTTTTAGACTGGCTGCCACGAGCTGAATCGAATGCAGCCAAGAGCGAGCGTCTAGGACTTACGGTTCAGGAGTTATTCACAGAAACATGGTTCTGAACATGCTGCCAATTGCTCGCCTGGGAAACATGCAGAGAAGTCCAAGATAGTGTTTTTTAGACTGGCTGCCACGAGCTGAATCGAATGCAGCCAAGAGCGAGCGTCTAGGACTTACGGTTCAGGAGTTATTCACAGAAACATGGTTCTGAACATGCTGACAATTGCTCGCCTGGGAAACATGCAGAGAAGTCCAAGATAGTGTTTTTTAGACTGGCTGCCACGAGCTGAATCGAATGCAGCCAAGAGCGAGCGTCTAGGACTTACGGTTCAGGAGTTATTCACAGAAACATGGTTCTGAAAATGCTGCCAATTGCTCGCCTGGGAAACAAGCAGAGAAGTCCAAGATAGTGTTTTTTAGACTGGCTGCCACGAGCTGAATCGAATGCAGCCAAGAGCGAGCGTCTAGGACTTACGGTTCAGGAGTTATTCACAGAAACATGGTTCTTTTACTGCCAGCCGCGAAAGCGAAAATAACCAAGATCGAGCGTCTAGGATTTACTTGTCAATAACTCGCCTGGGAAACATCCAGAGAAGTCAAACACAGTGCTCCTATACTAATTGCGTGGCGCTGAGACGAATGCCGCCAAGATCGAGCGTCTAGGACTTACGGTTCAAGAATTAGCTTTAGAAACATTTGCCTTAGGAACATGCAGAGAAGTCCAAGATAGTGTTTTTTAGACTGGCTGCCACGAGCTGAATCGAATGCAGCCAAGAGCGAGCGTCTAGGACTTACGGTTCAGGAGTTATTCACAGAAACATGGTTCTGAACATGCTGCCAATTGCTCGCCTGGGAAACATGCAGAGAAGTCCAAGATAGTGTTTTTTAGACTGGCTGCCACGAGCTGAATCGAATGCAGCCAAGAGCGAGCGTCTAGGACTTACGGTTCAGGAGTTATTCACAGAAACATGGTTCTGAACATGCTGCCAATTGCTCGCCTGGGAAACATGCAGAGAAGTCCAAGATAGTGTTTTTTAGACTGGCTGCCACGAGCTGAATCGAATGCAGCCAAGAGCGAGCGTCTAGGACTTACGGTTCAGGAGTTATTCACAGAAACATGGTTCTGAACATGCTGCCAATTGCTCGCCTGGGAAACAAGCAGAGAAGTCCAAGATAGTGTTTTTTAGACTGGCTGCCACGAGCTGAATCGAATGCAGCCAAGAGCGAGCGTCTAGGACTTACGGTTCAGGAGTTATTCACAGAAACATGGTTCTTTTACTGCCAGCCGCGAAAGCGAAAATAACCAAGATCGAGCGTCTAGGATTTACTTGTCAATAACTCGCCTGGGAAACATCCAGAGAAGTCAAACACAGTGCTCCTATACTAATTGCGTGGCGCTGAGACGAATGCCGCCAAGATCGAGCGTCTAGGACTTACGGTTCAAGAATTAGCTTTAGAAACATTTGCCTTAGGAACATGCAGAGAAGTCCAAGATAGTGTTTTTTAGACTGGCTGCCACGAGCTGAATCGAATGCAGCCAAGAGCGAGCGTCTAGGACTTACGGTTCAGGAGTTATTCACAGAAACATGGTTCTGAACATGCTGCCAATTGCTCGCCTGGGAAACATGCAGAGAAGTCCAAGATAGTGTTTTTTAGACTGGCTGCCACGAGCTGAATCGAATGCAGCCAAGAGCGAGCGTCTAGGACTTACGGTTCAGGAGTTATTCACAGAAACATGGTTCTGAACATGCTGCCAATTGCTCGCCTGGGAAACATGCAGAGAAGTCCAAGATAGTGTTTTTTAGACTGGCTGCCACGAGCTGAATCGAATGCAGCCAAGAGCGAGCGTCTAGGACTTACGGTTCAGGAGTTATTCACAGAAACATGGTTCTTTTACTGCCAGCCGCGAAAGCGAAAATAACCAAGATCGAGCGTCTAGGATTTACTTGTCAATAACTCGCCTGGGAAACATCCAGAGAAGTCAAACACAGTGCTCCTATACTAATTGCCTGGCGCTGAGACGAATGCCGCCAAGATCGAGCGTCTAGGACTTACGGTTCAAGAATTAGCTTTAGAAACATTTGCCTTAGGAACATGCAGAGAAGTCCAAGATAGTGTTTTTTAGACTGGCTGCCACGAGCTGAATCGAATGCAGCCAAGAGCGAGCGTCTAGGACTTACGGTTCAGGAGTTATTCACAGAAACATGGTTCTGAACATGCTGCCAATTGCTCGCCTGGGAAACATGCAGAGAAGTCCAAGATAGTGTTTTTTAGACTGGCTGCCACGAGCTGAATCGAATGCAGCCAAGAGCGAGCGTCTAGGACTTACGGTTCAGGAGTTATTCACAGAAACATGGTTCTGAACATGCTGCCAATTGCTCGCCTGGGAAACATGCAGAGAAGTCCAAGATAGTGTTTTTTAGACTGGCTGCCACGAGCTGAATCGAATGCAGCCAAGAGCGAGCGTCTAGGACTTACGGTTCAGGAGTTATTCACAGAAACATGGTTCTGAACATGCTGCCAATTGCTCGCCTGGGAAACATGCAGAGAAGTCCAAGATAGTGTTTTTTAGACTGGCTGCCACGAGCTGAATCGAATGCAGCCAAGAGCGAGCGTCTAGGACTTACGGTTCAGGAGTTATTCACAGAAACATGGTTCTGAACATGCTGACAATTGCTCGCCTGGGAAACATGCAGAGAAGTCCAAGATAGTGTTTTTTAGACTGGCTGCCACGAGCTGAATCGAATGCAGCCAAGAGCGAGCGTCTAGGACTTACGGTTCAGGAGTTATTCACAGAAACATGGTTCTGAACATGCTGCCAATTGCTCGCCTGGGAAACATGCAGAGAAGTCCAAGATAGTGTTTTTTAGACTGGCTGCCACGAGCTGAATCGAATGCAGCCAAGAGCGAGCGTCTAGGACTTACGGTTCAGGAGTTATTCACAGAAACATGGTTCTGAAAATGCTGCCAATTGCTCGCCTGGGAAACAAGCAGAGAAGTCCAAGATAGTGTTTTTTAGACTGGCTGCCACGAGCTGAATCGAATGCAGCCAAGAGCGAGCGTCTAGGACTTACGGTTCAGGAGTTATTCACAGAAACATGGTTCTTTTACTGCCAGCCGCGAAAGCGAAAATAACCAAGATCGAGCGTCTAGGATTTACTTGTCAATAACTCGCCTGGGAAACATCCAGAGAAGTCAAACACAGTGCTCCTATACTAATTGCGTGGCGCTGAGACGAATGCCGCCAAGATCGAGCGTCTAGGACTTACGGTTCAAGAATTAGCTTTAGAAACATTTGCCTTAGGAACATGCAGAGAAGTCCAAGATAGTGTTTTTTAGACTGGCTGCCACGAGCTGAATCGAATGCAGCCAAGAGCGAGCGTCTAGGACTTACGGTTCAGGAGTTATTCACAGAAACATGGTTCTGAACATGCTGCCAATTGCTCGCCTGGGAAACATGCAGAGAAGTCCAAGATAGTGTTTTTTAGACTGGCTGCCACGAGCTGAATCGAATGCAGCCAAGAGCGAGCGTCTAGGACTTACGGTTCAGGAGTTATTCACAGAAACATGGTTCTGAACATGCTGCCAATTGCTCGCCTGGGAAACATGCAGAGAAGTCCAAGATAGTGTTTTTTAGACTGGCTGCCACGAGCTGAATCGAATGCAGCCAAGAGCGAGCGTCTAGGACTTACGGTTCAGGAGTTATTCACAGAAACATGGTTCTGAACATGCTGCCAATTGCTCGCCTGGGAAACAAGCAGAGAAGTCCAAGATAGTGTTTTTTAGACTGGCTGCCACGAGCTGAATCGAATGCAGCCAAGAGCGAGCGTCTAGGACTTACGGTTCAGGAGTTATTCACAGAAACATGGTTCTTTTACTGCCAGCCGCGAAAGCGAAAATAACCAAGATCGAGCGTCTAGGATTTACTTGTCAATAACTCGCCTGGGAAACATCCAGAGAAGTCAAACACAGTGCTCCTATACTAATTGCGTGGCGCTGAGACGAATGCCGCCAAGATCGAGCGTCTAGGACTTACGGTTCAAGAATTAGCTTTAGAAACATTTGCCTTAGGAACATGCAGAGAAGTCCAAGATAGTGTTTTTTAGACTGGCTGCCACGAGCTGAATCGAATGCAGCCAAGAGCGAGCGTCTAGGACTTACGGTTCAGGAGTTATTCACAGAAACATGGTTCTGAACATGCTGCCAATTGCTCGCCTGGGAAACATGCAGAGAAGTCCAAGATAGTGTTTTTTAGACTGGCTGCCACGAGCTGAATCGAATGCAGCCAAGAGCGAGCGTCTAGGACTTACGGTTCAGGAGTTATTCACAGAAACATGGTTCTGAACATGCTGCCAATTGCTCGCCTGGGAAACATGCAGAGAAGTCCAAGATAGTGTTTTTTAGACTGGCTGCCACGAGCTGAATCGAATGCAGCCAAGAGCGAGCGTCTAGGACTTACGGTTCAGGAGTTATTCACAGAAACATGGTTCTTTTACTGCCAGCCGCGAAAGCGAAAATAACCAAGATCGAGCGTCTAGGATTTACTTGTCAATAACTCGCCTGGGAAACATCCAGAGAAGTCAAACACAGTGCTCCTATACTAATTGCCTGGCGCTGAGACGAATGCCGCCAAGATCGAGCGTCTAGGACTTACGGTTCAAGAATTAGCTTTAGAAACATTTGCCTTAGGAACATGCAGAGAAGTCCAAGATAGTGTTTTTTAGACTGGCTGCCACGAGCTGAATCGAATGCAGCCAAGAGCGAGCGTCTAGGACTTACGGTTCAGGAGTTATTCACAGAAACATGGTTCTGAACATGCTGCCAATTGCTCGCCTGGGAAACATGCAGAGAAGTCCAAGATAGTGTTTTTTAGACTGGCTGCCACGAGCTGAATCGAATGCAGCCAAGAGCGAGCGTCTAGGACTTACGGTTCAGGAGTTATTCACAGAAACATGGTTCTGAACATGCTGCCAATTGCTCGCCTGGGAAACATGCAGAGAAGTCCAAGATAGTGTTTTTTAGACTGGCTGCCACGAGCTGAATCGAATGCAGCCAAGAGCGAGCGTCTAGGACTTACGGTTCAGGAGTTATTCACAGAAACATGGTTCTGAACATGCTGCCAATTGCTCGCCTGGGAAACATGCAGAGAAGTCCAAGATAGTGTTTTTTAGACTGGCTGCCACGAGCTGAATCGAATGCAGCCAAGAGCGAGCGTCTAGGACTTACGGTTCAGGAGTTATTCACAGAAACATGGTTCTGAACATGCTGACAATTGCTCGCCTGGGAAACATGCAGAGAAGTCCAAGATAGTGTTTTTTAGACTGGCTGCCACGAGCTGAATCGAATGCAGCCAAGAGCGAGCGTCTAGGACTTACGGTTCAGGAGTTATTCACAGAAACATGGTTCTGAACATGCTGCCAATTGCTCGCCTGGGAAACATGCAGAGAAGTCCAAGATAGTGTTTTTTAGACTGGCTGCCACGAGCTGAATCGAATGCAGCCAAGAGCGAGCGTCTAGGACTTA
>NW_027463681.1:0-62985 GCF_050947455.1 Rhinoderma darwinii | reverse complement strand
GTTTCCCAGGCGAGCTATTGGCGGCATGTTCAGAACCATGTTTCTGTGAATAACTCTTGAATCGTAAGTCACAGACGCTCGCTCTTGGCTGCATTCGATTCAGCTCGTGGCAGCCAGTCTAAAAAACACTTTCTTGGACTTCTCTGCATGTTTCCCAGGCGAGCAATTGGCAGCATGTTCAGAACCATGTTTCTGTGAATAACTCTTGAACCGTAAGTCACAGACGCTCGCTCTTGGCTGCATTCGATTCAGCTCGTGGCAGCCAGTCTAAAAAACACTATCTTGGACTTCTCTGCATGTTTCCCAGGCGAGCAATTGGCAGCATGTTCAGAACCATGTTTCTGAGGCTAATTCCTTAACCGTAAGTCCTAGACGCTCGATCTTGGCGGCATTCGTCTCAGCGCCTGGCAATTAGTATAGGAGCACTGTGTTTGACTTCTCTGGATGTTTCCCAGGCGAGTTATTGACAAGTAAATCCTAGACGCTCGATCTTGGTTATTTTCGCTTTCGCGGCTGGCAGTAAAGTTCAAAACCATGTTTCTGTGAATAACTCTTGAACCGTAAGTCACAGACGCTCGCTCTTGACTGCATTCGATTCAGCTCGTGGCAGCCAGTCTAAAAAACACTATCTTGGACTTCTCTGCATGTTTCCCAGGCGAGCTATTGGCGGCATGTTCAGAACCATGTTTCTGTGAATAACTCTTGAATCGTAAGTCACAGACGCTCGCTCTTGGCTGCATTCGATTCAGCTCGTGGCAGCCAGTCTAAAAAACACTATCTTGGACTTCTCTGCATGTTTCCCAGGCGAGCAATTGGCAGCATGTTCAGAACCATGTTTCTGTGAATAACTCTTGAACCGTAAGTCACAGACGCTCGCTCTTGGCTGCATTCGATTCAGCTCGTGGCAGCCAGTCTAAAAAACACTATCTTGGACTTCTCTGCATGTTTCCCAGCCGAGCAATTGGCAGCATGTTCAGAACCATGTTTCTGAGGCTAATTCCTTAACCGTAAGTCCTAGACGCTCGATCTTGGCGGCATTCGTCTCAGCGCCTGGCAATTAGTATAGGAGCACTGTGATTGACTTCTCTGGATGTTTCCCAGGCGAGTTATTGACAAGTAAATCCTAGACGCTCGATCTTGGTTATTTTCGCTTTCGCGGCTGGCAGTAAAAGAACCATGTTTCTGTGAATAACTCTTGAACCGTAAGTCACAGACGCTCGCTCTTGGCTGCATTCGATTCAGCTCGTGGCAGCCAGTCTAAAAAACACTATCTTGGACTTCTCTGCATGTTTCCCAGGCGAGCTATTGGCAGCATGTCCAGAACCATGTTTCTGTGAATAACTCTTGAACCGTAAGTCACAGACGCTCGCTCTTGGCTGCCTTCGATTCAGCTCGTGGCAGCCAGTCTAAAAAACACTATCTTGGACTTCTCTGCATGTTTCCCAGGCGAGCAATTGGCAGCATGTTCAGAACCATGTTTCTGTGAATAACTCTTGAACCGTAAGTCACAGACGCTCGCTCTTGGCTGCATTCGATTCAGCTCGTGGCAGCCAGTCTAAAAAACACTATCTTGGACTTCTCTGCATGTTTCCCAGGCGAGCAATTGGCAGCATGTTCAGAACCATGTTTCTGAGGCTAATTCCTTAACCGTAAGTCCTAGACGCTCGATCTTGGCGGCATTCGTCTCAGCGCCTGGCAATTAGTATAGGAGCACTGTGTTTGACTTCTCTGGATGTTTCCCAGGCGAGTTATTGACAAGTAAATCCTAGACGCTCGATCTTGGTTATTTTTCGCTTTCGCGGCTGGCAGTAAAAGAACCATGTTTCTGTGAATAACTCTTGAACCGTAAGTCACAGACGCTCGCTCTTGGCTGCATTCGATTCAGCTCGTGGCAGCCAGTCTAAAAAACACTATCTTGGACTTCTCTGCATGTTTCCCAGGCGAGCAATTGGCAGCATGTTCAGAAACCATGTTTCTGTGAATAACTCTTGAACCGTAAGTCACAGACACTCGCTCTTGACTGCATTCGATTCAGCTCGTGGCAGCCAGTCTAAAAAACACTATCTTGGACTTCTCTGCATGTTTCCCAGGCGAGCTATTGGCAGCATGTTCAGAACCATGTTTCTGTGAATAACTCTTGAATCGTAAGTCACAGACGCTCGCACTTGGCTGCATTCGATTCAGCTCGTGGCAGCCAGTCTAAAAACACTATCTTGGACTTCTCTGCATGTTTCCCAGGCGAGCAATTGGCAGCATGTTCAGAACCATGTTTCTGTGAATAACTCTTGAACCGTAAGTCACAGACGCTCGCTCTTGGCTGCATTCGATTCAGCTCGTGGCAGCCAGTCTAAAAAACACTATCTTGGACTTCTCTGCATGTTTCCCAGGCGAGCAATTGGCAGCATGTTCAGAACCATGTTTCTGAGGCTAATTCCTTAACCGTAAGTCCTAGACGCTCGATCTTGGCGGCATTCGTCTCAGCGCCTGGCAATTAGTATAGGAGCACTGTGTTTGACTTCTCTGGATGTTTCCCAGGCGAGTTATTGACAAGTAAATCCTAGACACTCGATCTTGGTTATTTTCGCTTTCGCGGCTGGCAGTAAAGTTCAGAACCATGTTTCTGTGAATAACTCTTGAACCGTAAGTCACAGACGCTCGCTCTTGGCTGCATTCGATTCAGCTCGTGGCAGCCAGTCTAAAAAACACTATCTTGGACTTCTCTGCATGTTTCCCAGGCGAGCTATTGGCAGCATGTTCAGAACCATGTTTCTGTGAATAACTCTTGAACCGTAAGTCACAGACGCTCGCTCTTGGCTGCATTCGATTCAGCTCGTGGCAGCCAGTCTAAAAAACACTATCTTGGACTTCTCTGCATGTTTCCCAGGCGAGCAATTGGCAGCATGTTCAGAACCATGTTTCTGTGAATAACTCTTGAACCGTAAGTCCCAGACGCTCGCTCTTGGCTGCATTCGATTCAGCTCGTGGCAGCCAGTCTAAAAAACACTATCTTGGACTTCTCTGCATGTTTCCCAGGCGAGCAATTGGCAGCCTGTTCAGAACCATGTTTCTGAGGCTAATTCCTTAACCGTAAGTCCTAGACGCTCGATCTTGGCGGCATTCGTCTCAGCGCCTGGCAATTAGTATAGGAGCACTGTGTTTGACTTCTCTGGATGTTTCCCAGGCGAGTTATTGACAAGTAAATCCTAGACGCTCGATCTTGGTTATTTTCGCTTTCGCGGCTGGCAGTAAAGTTCAAAACCATGTTTCTGTGAATAACTCTTGAACCGTAAGTCACAGACGCTCGCTCTTGACTGCATTCGATTCAGCTCGTGGCAGCCAGTCTAAAAAACACTATCTTGGACTTCTCTGCATGTTTCCCAGGCGAGCTATTGGCGGCATGTTCAGAACCATGTTTCTGTGAATAACTCTTGAATCGTAAGTCACAGACGCTCGCTCTTGGCTGCATTCGATTCAGCTCGTGGCAGCCAGTCTAAAAAACACTATCTTGGACTTCTCTGCATGTTTCCCAGGCGAGCAATTGGCAGCATGTTCAGAACCATGTTTCTGTGAATAACTCTTGAACCGTAAGTCACAGACGCTCGCTCTTGGCTGCATTCGATTCAGCTCGTGGCAGCCAGTCTAAAAACACTATCTTGGACTTCTCTGCATGTTTCCCAGCCGAGCAATTGGCAGCATGTTCAGAACCATGTTTCTGAGGCTAATTCCTTAACCGTAAGTCCTAGACGCTCGATCTTGGCGGCATTCGTCTCAGCGCCTGGCAATTAGTATAGGAGCACTGTGTTTGACTTCTCTGGATGTTTCCCAGGCGAGTTATTGACAAGTAAATCCTAGACGCTCGATCTTGGTTATTTTCGCTTTCGCGGCTGGCAGTAAAAGAACCATGTTTCTGTGAATAACTCTTGAACCGTAAGTCACAGACGCTCGCTCTTGGCTGCATTCGATTCAGCTCGTGGCAGCCAGTCTAAAAAACACTATCTTGGACTTCTCTGCATGTTTCCCAGGCGAGCAATTGGCAGCATGTTCAGAACCATGTTTCTGTGAATAACTCTTGAACCGTAAGTCACAGACGCTCGCTCTTGACTGCATTCGATTCAGCTCGTGGCAGCCAGTCTAAAAAAACACTATCTTGGACTTCTCTGCATGTTTCCCAGGCGAGCTATTGGCAGCATGTTCAGAACCATGTTTCTGTGAATAACTCTTGAATCGTAAGTCACAGACGCTCGCACTTGGCTGCATTCGATTCAGCTCGTGGCAGCCAGTCTAAAAAACACTATCTTGGACTTCTCTGCATGTTTCCCAGGCGAGCAATTGGCAGCATGTTCAGAACCATGTTTCTGTGAATAACTCTTGAACCGTAAGTCACAGACGCTCGCTCTTGGCTGCATTCGATTCAGCTCGTGGCAGCCAGTCTAAAAAACACTATCTTGGACTTCTCTGCATGTTTCCCAGGCGAGCAATTGGCAGCATGTTCAGAACCATGTTTCTGAGGCTAATTCCTTAACCGTAAGTCCTAGACGCTCGATCTTGGCGGCATTCGTCTCAGCGCCTGGCAATTAGTATAGGAGCACTGTGTTTGACTTCTCAGGATGTTTCCCAGGCGAGTTATTGACAAGTAAATCCTAGACGCTCGATCTTGGTTATTTTCGCTTTCGCGGCTGGCAGTAAAGTTCAAAACCATGTTTCTGTGAATAACTCTTGAACCGTAAGTCACAGACGCTCGCTCTTGACTGCATTCGATTCAGCTCGTGGCAGCCAGTCTAAAAAACACTATCTTGGACTTCTCTGCATGTTTCCCAGGCGAGCTATTGGCGGCATGTTCAGAACCATGTTTCTGTGAATAACTCTTGAACCGTAAGTCACAGACGCTCGCTCTTGGCTGCATTCGATTCAGCTCGTGGCAGCCAGTCTAAAAAACACTATCTTGGACTTCTCTGCATGTTTCCCAGGCGAGCAATTGGCAGCATGTTCAGAACCATGTTTCTGAGGCTAATTCCTTAACCGTAAGTCCTAGACGCTCGATCTTGGCGGCATTCGTCTCAGCGCCTGGCAATTAGTATAGGAGCACTGTGTTTGACTTCTCTGGATGTTTCCCAGGCGAGTTATTGACAAGTAAATCCTAGACGCTCGATCTTGGTTATTTTCGCTTTCGCGGCTGGCAGTAAAAGAACCATGTTTCTGTGAATAACTCTTGAACCGTAAGTCACAGACGCTCGCACTTGGCTGCATTCGATTCAGCTCGTGGCAGCCAGTCTAAAAAACACTATCTTGGACTTCTCTGCATGTTTCCCAGGCGAGCAATTGGCAGCATGTTCAGAACCATGTTTCTGTGAATAACTCTTGAACCGTAAGTCACAGACGCTCGCTCTTGGCTGCATTCGATTCAGCTCGTGGCAGCCAGTCTAAAAAACACTATCTTGGACTTCTCTGCATGTTTCCGAGGCGAGCAATTGGCAGCATGTTCAGAACCATGTTTCTGAGGCTAATTCCTTAACCGTAAGTCCTAGACGCTCGATCTTGGCGGCATTCGTCTCAGCGCCTGGCAATTAGTATAGGAGCACTGTGTTTGACTTCTCTGGATGTTTCCCAGGCGAGTTATTGACAAGTAAATCCTAGACGCTCGATCTTGGTTATTTTCGCTTTCGCGGCTGGCAGTAAAGTTCAAAACCATGTTTCTGTGAATAACTCTTGAACCGTAAGTCACAGACGCTCGCTCTTGACTGCATTCGATTCAGCTCGTGGCAGCCAGTCCTAAAAAACACTATCTTGGACTTCTCTGCATGTTTCCCAGGCGAGCTATTGGCGGCATGTTCAGAACCATGTTTCTGTGAATAACTCTTGAATCGTAAGTCACAGACGCTCGCTCTTGGCTGCATTCGATTCAGCTCGTGGCAGCCAGTCTAAAAAACACTTTCTTGGACTTCTCTGCATGTTTCCCAGGCGAGCAATTGGCAGCATGTTCAGAACCATGTTTCTGTGAATAACTCTTGAACCGTAAGTCACAGACGCTCGCTCTTGGCTGCATTCGATTCAGCTCGTGGCAGCCAGTCTAAAAAACACTATCTTGGACTTCTCTGCATGTTTCCCAGGCGAGCAATTGGCAGCATGTTCAGAACCATGTTTCTGAGGCTAATTCCTTAACCGTAAGTCCTAGACGCTCGATCTTGGCGGCATTCGTCTCAGCGCCTGGCAATTAGTATAGGAGCACTGTGTTTGACTTCTCTGGATGTTTCCCAGGCGAGTTATTGACAAGTAAATCCTAGACGCTCGATCTTGGTTATTTTCGCTTTCGCGGCTGGCAGTAAAGTTCAAAACCATGTTTCTGTGAATAACTCTTGAACCGTAAGTCACAGACGCTCGCTCTTGACTGCATTCGATTCAGCTCGTGGCAGCCAGTCTAAAAAACACTATCTTGGACTTCTCTGCATGTTTCCCAGGCGAGCTATTGGCGGCATGTTCAGAACCATGTTTCTGTGAATAACTCTTGAATCGTAAGTCACAGACGCTCGCTCTTGGCTGCATTCGATTCAGCTCGTGGCAGCCAGTCTAAAAAACACTATCTTGGACTTCTCTGCATGTTTCCCAGGCGAGCAATTGGCAGCATGTTCAGAACCATGTTTCTGTGAATAACTCTTGAACCGTAAGTCACAGACGCTCGCTCTTGGCTGCATTCGATTCAGCTCGTGGCAGCCAGTCTAAAAAACACTATCTTGGACTTCTCTGCATGTTTCCCAGCCGAGCAATTGGCAGCATGTTCAGAACCATGTTTCTGAGGCTAATTCCTTAACCGTAAGTCCTAGACGCTCGATCTTGGCGGCATTCGTCTCAGCGCCTGGCAATTAGTATAGGAGCACTGTGATTGACTTCTCTGGATGTTTCCCAGGCGAGTTATTGACAAGTAAATCCTAGACGCTCGATCTTGGTTATTTTCGCTTTCGCGGCTGGCAGTAAAAGAACCATGTTTCTGTGAATAACTCTTGAACCGTAAGTCACAGACGCTCGCTCTTGGCTGCATTCGATTCAGCTCGTGGCAGCCAGTCTAAAAAACACTATCTTGGACTTCTCTGCATGTTTCCCAGGCGAGCTATTGGCAGCATGTCCAGAACCATGTTTCTGTGAATAACTCTTGAACCGTAAGTCACAGACGCTCGCTCTTGGCTGCCTTCGATTCAGCTCGTGGCAGCCAGTCTAAAAAACACTATCTTGGACTTCTCTGCATGTTTCCCAGGCGAGCAATTGGCAGCATGTTCAGAACCATGTTTCTGTGAATAACTCTTGAACCGTAAGTCACAGACGCTCGCTCTTGGCTGCATTCGATTCAGCTCGTGGCAGCCAGTCTAAAAAACACTATCTTGGACTTCTCTGCATGTTTCCCAGGCGAGCAATTGGCAGCATGTTCAGAACCATGTTTCTGAGGCTAATTCCTTAACCGTAAGTCCTAGACGCTCGATCTTGGCGGCATTCGTCTCAGCGCCTGGCAATTAGTATAGGAGCACTGTGTTTGACTTCTCTGGATGTTTCCCAGGCGAGTTATTGACAAGTAAATCCTAGACGCTCGATCTTGGTTATTTTCGCTTTCGCGGCTGGCAGTAAAAGAACCATGTTTCTGTGAATAACTCTTGAACCGTAAGTCACAGACGCTCGCTCTTGGCTGCATTCGATTCAGCTCGTGGCAGCCAGTCTAAAAAACACTATCTTGGACTTCTCTGCATGTTTCCCAGGCGAGCAATTGGCAGCATGTTCAGAACCATGTTTCTGTGAATAACTCTTGAACCGTAAGTCACAGACACTCGCTCTTGACTGCATTCGATTCAGCTCGTGGCAGCCAGTCTAAAAAACACTATCTTGGACTTCTCTGCATGTTTCCCAGGCGAGCTATTGGCAGCATGTTCAGAACCATGTTTCTGTGAATAACTCTTGAATCGTAAGTCACAGACGCTCGCACTTGGCTGCATTCGATTCAGCTCGTGGCAGCCAGTCTAAAAAACACTATCTTGGACTTCTCTGCATGTTTCCCAGGCGAGCAATTGGCAGCATGTTCAGAACCATGTTTCTGTGAATAACTCTTGAACCGTAAGTCACAGACGCTCGCTCTTGGCTGCATTCGATTCAGCTCGTGGCAGCCAGTCTAAAAAACACTATCTTGGACTTCTCTGCATGTTTCCCAGGCGAGCAATTGGCAGCATGTTCAGAACCATGTTTCTGAGGCTAATTCCTTAACCGTAAGTCCTAGACGCTCGATCTTGGCGGCATTCGTCTCAGCGCCTGGCAATTAGTATAGGAGCACTGTGTTTGACTTCTCTGGATGTTTCCCAGGCGAGTTATTGACAAGTAAATCCTAGACACTCGATCTTGGTTATTTTCGCTTTCGCGGCTGGCAGTAAAGTTCAGAACCATGTTTCTGTGAATAACTCTTGAACCGTAAGTCACAGACGCTCGCTCTTGGCTGCATTCGATTCAGCTCGTGGCAGCCAGTCTAAAAAACACTATCTTGGACTTCTCTGCATGTTTCCCAGGCGAGCTATTGGCAGCATGTTCAGAACCATGTTTCTGTGAATAACTCTTGAACCGTAAGTCACAGACGCTCGCTCTTGGCTGCATTCGATTCAGCTCGTGGCAGCCAGTCTAAAAAACACTATCTTGGACTTCTCTGCATGTTTCCCAGGCGAGCAATTGGCAGCATGTTCAGAACCATGTTTCTGTGAATAACTCTTGAACCGTAAGTCCCCAGACGCTCGCTCTTGGCTGCATTCGATTCAGCTCGTGGCAGCCAGTCTAAAAAACACTATCTTGGACTTCTCTGCATGTTTCCCAGGCGAGCAATTGGCAGCCTGTTCAGAACCATGTTTCTGAGGCTAATTCCTTAACCGTAAGTCCTAGACGCTCGATCTTGGCGGCATTCGTCTCAGCGCCTGGCAATTAGTATAGGAGCACTGTGTTTGACTTCTCTGGATGTTTCCCAGGCGAGTTATTGACAAGTAAATCCTAGACGCTCGATCTTGGTTATTTTCGCTTTCGCGGCTGGCAGTAAAGTTCAAAACCATGTTTCTGTGAATAACTCTTGAACCGTAAGTCACAGACGCTCGCTCTTGACTGCATTCGATTCAGCTCGTGGCAGCCAGTCTAAAAAACACTATCTTGGACTTCTCTGCATGTTTCCCAGGCGAGCTATTGGCGGCATGTTCAGAACCATGTTTCTGTGAATAACTCTTGAATCGTAAGTCACAGACGCTCGCTCTTGGCTGCATTCGATTCAGCTCGTGGCAGCCAGTCTAAAAAACACTATCTTGGACTTCTCTGCATGTTTCCCAGGCGAGCAATTGGCAGCATGTTCAGAACCATGTTTCTGTGAATAACTCTTGAACCGTAAGTCACAGACGCTCGCTCTTGGCTGCATTCGATTCAGCTCGTGGCAGCCAGTCCTAAAAACACTATCTTGGACTTCTCTGCATGTTTCCCAGCCGAGCAATTGGCAGCATGTTCAGAACCATGTTTCTGAGGCTAATTCCTTAACCGTAAGTCCTAGACGCTCGATCTTGGCGGCATTCGTCTCAGCGCCTGGCAATTAGTATAGGAGCACTGTGTTTGACTTCTCTGGATGTTTCCCAGGCGAGTTATTGACAAGTAAATCCTAGACGCTCGATCTTGGTTATTTTCGCTTTCGCGGCTGGCAGTAAAAGAACCATGTTTCTGTGAATAACTCTTGAACCGTAAGTCACAGACGCTCGCTCTTGGCTGCATTCGATTCAGCTCGTGGCAGCCAGTCTAAAAAACACTATCTTGGACTTCTCTGCATGTTTCCCAGGCGAGCAATTGGCAGCATGTTCAGAAACCATGTTTCTGTGAATAACTCTTGAACCGTAAGTCACAGACGCTCGCTCTTGACTGCATTCGATTCAGCTCGTGGCAGCCAGTCTAAAAAACACTATCTTGGACTTCTCTGCATGTTTCCCAGGCGAGCTATTGGCAGCATGTTCAGAACCATGTTTCTGTGAATAACTCTTGAATCGTAAGTCACAGACGCTCGCACTTGGCTGCATTCGATTCAGCTCGTGGCAGCCAGTCTAAAAAACACTATCTTGGACTTCTCTGCATGTTTCCCAGGCGAGCAATTGGCAGCATGTTCAGAACCATGTTTCTGTGAAAAACTCTTGAACCGTAAGTCACAGACGCTCGCTCTTGGCTGCATTCGATTCAGCTCGTGGCAGCCAGTCTAAAAAACACTATCTTGGACTTCTCTGCATGTTTCCCAGGCGAGCAATTGGCAGCATGTTCAGAACCATGTTTCTGAGGCTAATTCCTTAACCGTAAGTCCTAGACGCTCGATCTTGGCGGCATTCGTCTCAGCGCCTGGCAATTAGTATAGGAGCACTGTGTTTGACTTCTCTGGATGTTTCCCAGGCGAGTTATTGACAAGTAAATCCTAGACACTCGATCTTGGTTATTTTCGCTTTCGCGGCTGGCAGTAAAGTTCAGAACCATGTTTCTGTGAATAACTCTTGAACCGTAAGTCACAGACGCTCGCTCTTGGCTGCATTCGATTCAGCTCGTGGCAGCCAGTCTAAAAAACACTATCTTGGACTTCTCTGCATGTTTCCCAGGCGAGCTATTGGCAGCATGTTCAGAACCATGTTTCTGTGAATAACTCTTGAACCGTAAGTCACAGACGCTCGCTCTTGGCTGCATTCGATTCAGCTCGTGGCAGCCAGTCTAAAAAACACTATCTTGGACTTCTCTGCATGTTTCCCAGGCGAGCAATTGGCAGCATGTTCAGAACCATGTTTCTGTGAATAACTCTTGAACCGTAAGTCACAGACGCTCGCTCTTGGCTGCATTCGATTCAGCTCGTGGCAGCCAGTCTAAAAAACACTATCTTGGACTTCTCTGCATGTTTCCCAGGCGAGCAATTGGCAGCCTGTTCAGAACCATGTTTCTGAGGCTAATTCCTTAACCGTAAGTCCTAGACGCTCGATCTTGGCGGCATTCGTCTCAGCGCCTGGCAATTAGTATAGGAGCACTGTGTTTGACTTCTCTGGATGTTTCCCAGGCGAGTTATTGACAAGTAAATCCTAGACGCTCGATCTTGGTTATTTTCGCTTTCGCGGCTGGCAGTAAAAGAACCATGTTTCTGTGAATAACTCTTGAACCGTAAGTCACAGACGCTCGCTCTTGGCTGCATTCGATTCAGCTCGTGGCAGCCAGTCTAAAAAACACTATCTTGGACTTCTCTGCATGTTTCCCAGGCAAATGTTTCTAAAGCTAATTCTTGAACCGTAAGTCCTAGACGCTCGATCTTGGCGGCATTCGTCTCAGCGCCTGGCAATTAGCATAGAAGCACTGTCTTTGACTTCTCTGGATGTTTCCCAGGCGAGTTATTGACAAGTAAATCCTAGACGCTCGATCTTGGTTATTTTCGCTTTCGCGGCTGGCAGTAAAGTTCAGAACCATGTTTCTGTGAATAACTCTTGAACCGTAAGTCACAGACGCTCGCTCTTGGCTGCATTCGATTCAGCTCGTGGCAGCTAGTCTAAAAAACACTATCTTGGACTTCTCTGCATGTTTCCCAGGCGAGCAATTGGCAGCATGTTCAGAACCATGTTTCTGTGAATAACTCTTGAACCGTAAGTCACAGACGCTCGCTCTTGGCTGCATTCGATTCAGCTCGTGGCAGCCAGTCTAAAAAACACTATCTTGGACTTCTCTGCATGTTTCCCAGGCGAGCAATTGGCAGCATGTTCAGAACCATGTTTCTGAGGCTAATTCCTTAACCGTAAGTCCTAGACGCTCGATCTTGGCGGCATTCGTCTCAGCGCCTGGCAGTTAGTATAGGAGCACTGTGTTTGACTTCTCTGGATGTTTCCCAGGCGAGTTATTGACAAGTAAATCCTAGACGCTCGATCTTGGTTATTTTCGCTTTCGCGGCTGGCAGTAAAAAAACCATGTTTCTGTGAATAACTCTTGAACCGTAAGTCACAGACGCTCGCTCTTGGCTGCATTCGATTCAGCTCGTGGCAGCCAGTCTAAAAAACACTATCTTGGACTTCTCTGCATGTTTCCCAGGCGAGCTATTGGCAGCATGTTCAGAACCATGTTTCTGTGAATAACTCTTGAACCGTAAGTCACAGACGCTCGCTCTTGGCTGCATTCGATTCAGCTCGTGGCAGCCAGTCTAAAAAACACTATCTTGGACTTCTCTGCATGTTTCCCAGGCGAGCAATTGGCAGCATGTTCAGAACCATGTTTCTGTGAATAACTCTTGAACCGTAAGTCACAGACACTCGCTCTTGGCTGCATTCGATTCAGCTCGTGGCAGCCAGTCTAAAAAACACTATCTTGGACTTCTCTGCATGTTTCCCAGGCGAGCAATTGGCAGCATGTTCAGAACCATGTTTATGTGAATAACTCTTGAACCGTAAGTCACAGACGCTCGCTCTTGGCCGCATTCGATTCAGCTCGTGGCAGCCAGTCTAAAAAACACTATCTTGGACTTCTCTGCATGTTTCCCAGGCGAGCAATTGGCAGCATGTTCAGAACCATGTTTCTGAGGCTAATTCCTTAACCGTAAGTCCTAGACGCTCGATCTTGGCGGCATTCGTCTCAGCGCCTGGCAATTAGTATAGGAGCACTGTGTTTGGCTTCTCTGGATGTTTCCCAGGCGAGTTATTGACAAGTAAATCCTAGACGCTCGATCTTGGTTATTTTCGCTTTCGCGGCTGGCAGTAAAAGAACCATGTTTCTGTGAATAACTCTTGAACCGTAAGTCACAGACGCTCGCTCTTGGCTGCATTCGATTCAGCTCGTGGCAGCCAGTCTAAAAAACACTATCTTGGACTTCTCTGCATGTTTCCCAGGCGAGCTATTGGCAGCATGTCCAGAACCATGTTTCTGTGAATAACTCTTGAACCGTAAGTCACAGACGCTCGCTCTTGGCTGCATTCGATTCAGCTTGTGGCAGCCAGTCTAAAAAACACTATCTTGGACTTCTCTGCATGTTTCCCAGGCGAGCAATTGGCAGCATGTTCAGAACCATGTTTCTGTGAATAACTCTTGTACCGTAAGTCACAGACGCTCGCTCTTGGCTGCATTCGATTCAGCTCGTGGCAGCCAGTCTAAAAAACACTATCTTGGACTTCTCTGCATGTTTCCCAGGCGAGCAATTGGCAGCATGTTCAGAACCATGTTTCTGAGGCTAATTCCTTAACCGTAAGTCCTAGACGCTCGATCTTGGCGGCATTCGTCTCAGCGCCTGGCAATTAGTATAGGAGCACTGTGTTTGACTTCTCTGGATGTTTCCCAGGCGAGTTATTGACAAGTAAATCCTAGACACTCGATCTTGGTTATTTTCACTTTCGCGGCTGGCAGTAAAGTTCAGAACCATGTTTCTGTGAATAACTCTTGAACCGTAAGTCACAGACGCTCGCTCTTGGCTGCATTCGATTCAGCTCGTGGCAGCCAGTCTAAAAAACACTATCTTGGACTTCTCTGCATGTTTCCCAGGCGAGCTATTGGCAGCATGTTCAGAACCATGTTTCTGTGAATAACTCTTGAACCGTAAGTCACAGACGCTCGCTCTTGGCTGCATTCGATTCAGCTCGTGGCAGCCAGTCTAAAAAACACTATCTTGGACTTCTCTGCATGTTTCCCAGGCGAGCAATTGGCAGCATGTTCAGAACCATGTTTCTGTGAATAACTCTTGAACCGTAAGTCACAGACGCTCGCTCTTGGCTGCATTCGATTCAGCTCGTGGCAGCCAGTCTAAAAAACACTATCTTGGACTTCTCTGCATGTTTCCCAGGCGAGCAATTGGCAGCCTGTTCAGAACCATGTTTCTGAGGCTAATTCCTTAACCGTAAGTCCTAGACGCTCGATCTTGGCGGCATTCGTCTCAGCGCCTGGCAATTAGTATAGGAGCACTGTGTTTGACTTCTCTGGATGTTTCCCAGGCGAGTTATTGACAAGTAAATCCTAGACGCTCGATCTTGGTTATTTTCGCTTTCGCGGCTGGCAGTAAAAGAACCATGTTTCTGTGAATAACTCTTGAACCGTAAGTCACAGACGCTCGCTCTTGGCTGCATTCGATTCAGCTCGTGGCAGCCAGTCTAAAAAACACTATCTTGGACTTCTCTGCATGTTTCCCAGGCGAGCAAATGACAGCATGTTCAGAACCATGTTTCTGTGAATAACTCTTGAACCGTAAGTCACAGACGCTCGCTCTTGGCTGCATTCGATTCAGCTCGTGGCAGCCAGTCTAAAAAACACTATCTTGGACTTCTCTGCATGTTTCCCAGGCGAGCAATTGGCAGCATGTTCAGAACCATGTTTCTGTGAATAACTCTTGAACCGTAAGTCACAGACGCTCGCTCTTGGCTGCATTCGATTCAGCTCGTGGCAGCCAGTCTAAAAAACACTATCTTGGACTTCTCTGCATGTTTCCCAGGCGAGCAATTGGCAGCATGTTCAGAACCATGTTTCTGTGAATAACTCTTGAACCGTAAGTCACAGACGCTCGCTCTTGGCTGCATTCGATTCAGCTCGTGGCAGCCAGTCTAAAAAACACTATCTTGGACTTCTCTGCATGTTTCCCAGGCGAGCAATTGGCAGCCTGTTCAGAACCATGTTTCTGAGGCTAATTCCTTAACCGTAAGTCCTAGACGCTCGATCTTGGCGGCATTCGTCTCAGCGCCTGGCAATTAGTATAGGAGCACTGTGTTTGACTTCTCTGGATGTTTCCCAGGCGAGTTATTGACAAGTAAATCCTAGACGCTCGATCTTGGTTATTTTCGCTTTCGCGGCTGGCAGTAAAAGAACCATGTTTCTGTGAATAACTCTTGAACCGTAAGTCACAGACGCTCGCTCTTGGCTGCATTCGATTCAGCTCGTGGCAGCCAGTCTAAAAAACACTATCTTGGACTTCTCTGCATGTTTCCCAGGCGAGCAAATGACAGCATGTTCAGAACCATGTTTCTGTGAATAACTCTTGAACCGTAAGTCACAGACGCTCGCTCTTGGCTGCATTCGATTCAGCTCGTGGCAGCCAGTCTAAAAAACACTATCTTGGACTTCTCTGCATGTTTCCCAGGCGAGCAATTGGCAGCATGTTCAGAACCATGTTTCTGTGAATAACTCTTGAACCGTAAGTCACAGACACTCGCTCTTGGCTGCATTCGATTCAGCTCGTGGCAGCCAGTCTAAAAAACACTATCTTGGACTTCTCTGCATGTTTCCCAGGCGAGCAATTGGCAGCATGTTCAGAACCATGTTTATGTGAATAACTCTTGAACCGTAAGTCACAGACGCTCGCTCTTGGCCGCATTCGATTCAGCTCGTGGCAGCCAGTCTAAAAAACACTATCTTGGACTTCTCTGCATGTTTCCCAGGCGAGCAATTGGCAGCATGTTCAGAACCATGTTTCTGAGGCTAATTCCTTAACCGTAAGTCCTAGACGCTCGATCTTGGCGGCATTCGTCTCAGCGCCTGGCAATTAGTATAGGAGCACTGTGTTTGGCTTCTCTGGATGTTTCCCAGGCGAGTTATTGACAAGTAAATCCTAGACGCTCGATCTTGGTTATTTTCGCTTTCGCGGCTGGCAGTAAAAGAACCATGTTTCTGTGAATAACTCTTGAACCGTAAGTCACAGACGCTCGCTCTTGGCTGCATTCGATTCAGCTCGTGGCAGCCAGTCTAAAAAACACTATCTTGGACTTCTCTGCATGTTTCCCAGGCGAGCTATTGGCAGCATGTCCAGAACCATGTTTCTGTGAATAACTCTTGAACCGTAAGTCACAGACGCTCGCTCTTGGCTGCATTCGATTCAGCTTGTGGCAGCCAGTCTAAAAAACACTATCTTGGACTTCTCTGCATGTTTCCCAGGCGAGCAATTGGCAGCATGTTCAGAACCATGTTTCTGTGAATAACTCTTGTACCGTAAGTCACAGACGCTCGCTCTTGGCTGCATTCGATTCAGCTCGTGGCAGCCAGTCTAAAAAACACTATCTTGGACTTCTCTGCATGTTTCCCAGGCGAGCAATTGGCAGCATTTCTGAACCATGTTTCTGAGGCTAATTCCTTAACCGTAAGTCCTAGACGCTCGATCTTGGCGGCATTCGTCTCAGCGCCTGGCAATTAGTATAGGAGCACTGTGTTTGACTTCTCTGGATGTTTCCCAGGCGAGTTATTGACAAGTAAATCCTAGACGCTCGATCTTGGTTATTTTCGCTTTCGCGGCTGGCAGTAAAGTTCAGAACCATGTTTCTGTGAATAACTCTTGAACCGTAAGTCACAGACGCTCGCTCTTGGCTGCATTCGATTCAGCTCGTGGCAGCCAGTCTAAAAAACACTATCTTGGACTTCTCTGCATGTTTCCCAGGCGAGCTATTGGCAGCATGTTCAGAACCATGTTTCTGTGAATAACTCTTGAACCGTAAGTCACAGACGCTCGCTCTTGGCTGCATTCGATTCAGCTCGTGGCAGCAAGTCTAAAAAACACTATCTTGGACTTCTCTGCATGTTTCCCAGGCGAGCAATTGGCAGCATGTTCAGAACCATGTTTCTGTGAATAACTCTTGAACCGTAAGTCACAGACGCTCGCTCTTGGCTGCATTCGATTCAGCTCGTGGCAGCCAGTCTAAAAAACACTATCTTGGACTTCTCTGCATGTTTCCCAGGCGAGCAATTGGCAGCATGTTCAGAACCATGTTTCTGAGGCTAATTCCTTAACCGTAAGTCCTAGACGCTCGATCTTGGCGGCATTCGTCTCAGCGCCTGGCAATTAGTATAGGAGCACTGTGTTTGACTTCTCTGGATGTTTCCCAGGCGAGTTATTGACAAGTAAATCCTAGACGCTCGATCTTGGTTATTTTCGCTTTCGGGGCTGGCAGTAAAAGAACCATGTTTCTGTGAATAACTCTTGAACCGTAAGTCACAGACGCTCGCTCTTGGCTGCATTCGATTCAGCTCGTGGCAGCAAGTCTAAAAAACACTATCTTGGACTTCTCTGCATGTTTCCCAGGCGAGCAATTGGCAGCATGTTCAGAACCATGTTTCTGTGAATAACTCTTGAACCGTAAGTCACAGACGCTCGCTCTTGGCTGCATTCGATTCAGCTCGTGGCAGCCAGTCTAAAAAACACTATCTTGGACTTCTCTGCATGTTTCCCAGGCGAGCAATTGGCAGCATGTTCAGAACCATGTTTCTGAGGCTAATTCCTTAACCGTAAGTCCTAGACGCTCGATCTTGGCGGCATTCGTCTCAGCGCCTGGCAATTAGTATAGGAGCACTGTGTTTGACTTCTCTGGATGTTTCCCAGGCGAGTTATTGACAAGTAAATCCTAGACGCTCGATCTTGGTTATTTTCGCTTTCGCGGCTGGCAGTAAAAGAACCATGTTTCTGTGAATAACTCTTGAACCGTAAGTCAAAGACGCTCGCTCTTGGCTGCATTCGATTCAGCTCGTGGCAGCCAGTCTAAAAAACACTATCTTGGACTTCTCTGCATGTTTCCCAGGCGAGCAATTGGCAGCATGTTCAGAACCATGTTTCTGTGAATAACTCTTGAACCGTAAGTCACAGACGCTCGCCCTTGGCTGTATTCGATTCAGCTCGTGGCAGCCAGTCTAAAAAACACTATCTTGGACTTCTCTGCATGTTTCCCAGGCGAGCAATTGGCAGCATGTTCAGAACCATGTTTCTGTGAATAACTCTTGAACCGTAAGTCACAGACGCTCGCTCTTGGCTGCATTCGATTCAGCTCGTGGCAGCCAGTCTAAAAAACACTATCTTGGACTTCTCTGCATGTTTCCCAGGCGAGCAATTGGCAGCATGTTCAGAACCATGTTTCTGAGGCTAATTCCTTAACCGTAAGTCCTAGACGCTCGATCTTGGCGGCATTCGTCTCAGCGCCTGGCAATTAGTATAGAAGCACTGTGTTTGACTTCTCTGGATGTTTCCCAGGCGAGTTATTGACAAGTAAATCCTAGACGCTCGATCTTGGTTATTTTCGCTTTCGCGGCTGGCAGTAAAGTTCAGAACCATGTTTCTGTGAATAACTCTTGAACCGTAAGTCACAGACGCTCGCTCTTGGCTGCATTCGATTCAGCTCGTGACAGCCAGTCTAAAAAACACTATCTTGGACTTCTCTGCATGTTTCCCAGGCGAGCTATTGGCAGCATGTTCAGAACCATGTTTCTGTGAATAACTCTTGAACCGTAAGTCACAGACGCTCGCTCTTGGCTGCATTCGATTCAGCTCGTGGCAGCCAGTCTAAAAAACACTATCTTGGACTTCTCTGCATGTTTCCCAGGCGAGCAATTGGCAGCATTTCTGAACCATGTTTCTGAGGCTAATTCCTTAACCGTAAGTCCTAGACGCTCGATCTTGGCGGCATTCGTCTCAGCGCCTGGCAATTAGTATAGGAGCACTGTGTTTGACTTCTCTGGATGTTTCCCAGGCGAGTTATTGACAAGTAAATCCTAGACGCTCGATCTTGGTTATTTTCGCTTTCGCGGCTGGCAGTAAAGTTCAGAACCATGTTTCTGTGAATAACTCTTGAACCGTAAGTCACAGACGCTCGCTCTTGGCTGCATTCGATTCAGCTCGTGGCAGCCAGTCTAAAAAACACTATCTTGGACTTCTCTGCATGTTTCCCAGGCGAGCTATTGGCAGCATGTTCAGAACCATGTTTCTGTGAATAACTCTTGAACCGTAAGTCACAGACGCTCGCTCTTGGCTGCATTCGATTCAGCTCGTGGCAGCAAGTCTAAAAAACACTATCTTGGACTTCTCTGCATGTTTCCCAGGCGAGCAATTGGCAGCATGTTCAGAACCATGTTTCTGTGAATAACTCTTGAACCGTAAGTCACAGACGCTCGCTCTTGGCTGCATTCGATTCAGCTCGTGGCAGCCAGTCTAAAAAACACTATCTTGGACTTCTCTGCATGTTTCCCAGGCGAGCAATTGGCAGCATGTTCAGAACCATGTTTCTGAGGCTAATTCCTTAACCGTAAGTCCTAGACGCTCGATCTTGGCGGCATTCGTCTCAGCGCCTGGCAATTAGTATAGGAGCACTGTGTTTGACTTCTCTGGATGTTTCCCAGGCGAGTTATTGACAAGTAAATCCTAGACGCTCGATCTTGGTTATTTTCGCTTTCGCGGCTGGCAGTAAAAGAACCATGTTTCTGTGAATAACTCTTGAACCGTAAGTCACAGACGCTCGCTCTTGGCTGCATTCGATTCAGCTCGTGGCAGCAAGTCTAAAAAACACTATCTTGGACTTCTCTGCATGTTTCCCAGGCGAGCAATTGGCAGCATGTTCAGAACCATGTTTCTGTGAATAACTCTTGAACCGTAAGTCACAGACGCTCGCTCTTGGCTGCATTCGATTCAGCTCGTGGCAGCCAGTCTAAAAAACACTATCTTGGACTTCTCTGCATGTTTCCCAGGCGAGCAATTGGCAGCATGTTCAGAACCATGTTTCTGAGGCTAATTCCTTAACCGTAAGTCCTAGACGCTCGATCTTGGCGGCATTCGTCTCAGCGCCTGGCAATTAGTATAGGAGCACTGTGTTTGACTTCTCTGGATGTTTCCCAGGCGAGTTATTGACAAGTAAATCCTAGACGCTCGATCTTGGTTATTTTCGCTTTCGCGGCTGGCAGTAAAAGAACCATGTTTCTGTGAATAACTCTTGAACCGTAAGTCAAAGACGCTCGCTCTTGGCTGCATTCGATTCAGCTCGTGGCAGCCAGTCTAAAAAACACTATCTTGGACTTCTCTGCATGTTTCCCAGGCGAGCAATTGGCAGCATGTTCAGAACCATGTTTCTGTGAATAACTCTTGAACCGTAAGTCACAGACGCTCGCCCTTGGCTGTATTCGATTCAGCTCGTGGCAGCCAGTCTAAAAAACACTATCTTGGACTTCTCTGCATGTTTCCCAGGCGAGCAATTGGCAGCATGTTCAGAACCATGTTTCTGTGAATAACTCTTGAACCGTAAGTCACAGACGCTCGCTCTTGGCTGCATTCGATTCAGCTCGTGGCAGCCAGTCTAAAAAACACTATCTTGGACTTCTCTGCATGTTTCCCAGGCGAGCAATTGGCAGCATGTTCAGAACCATGTTTCTGAGGCTAATTCCTTAACCGTAAGTCCTAGACGCTCGATCTTGGCGGCATTCGTCTCAGCGCCTGGCAATTAGTATAGAAGCACTGTGTTTGACTTCTCTGGATGTTTCCAGGCGAGTTATTGACAAGTAAATCCTAGACGCTCGATCTTGGTTATTTTCGCTTTCGCGGCTGGCAGTAAAGTTCAGAACCATGTTTCTGTGAATAACTCTTGAACCGTAAGTCACAGACGCTCGCTCTTGGCTGCATTCGATTCAGCTCGTGACAGCCAGTCTAAAAAACACTATCTTGGACTTCTCTGCATGTTTCCAGGCGAGCTATTGGCAGCATGTTCAGAACCATGTTTCTGTGAATAACTCTTGAACCGTAAGTCACAGACGCTCGCTCTTGGCTGCATTCGATTCAGCTCGTGGCAGCCAGTCTAAAAAACACTATCTTGGACTTCTCTGCATGTTTCCCAGGCGAGCAATTGGCAGCATGTTCAGAACCATGTTTCTGTGAATAACTCTTGAACCGTAAGTCACAGACGCTCGCTCTTGGCTGCATTCGATTCAGCTCGTGGCAGCCAGTCTAAAAAACACTATCTTGGACTTCTCTGCATGTTTCCCAGGCGAGCAATTGGCAGCATGTTCAGAACCATGTTTCTGAGGCTAATTCCTTAACCGTAAGTCCTAGACGCTCGATCTTGGCGGCATTCGTCTCAGCGCCTGGCAATTAGCATAGGAGCACTGTGTTTGACTTCTCTGGATGTTTCCCAGGCGAGTTATTGACAAGTAAATCCTAGACGCTCGATCTTGGTTATTTTCGCTTTCGCGGCTGGCACTAAAAGAACCATGTTTCTGTGAATAACTCTTGAACCGTAAGTCAAAGACGCTCGCTCTTGGCTGCATTCGATTCAGCTCGTGGCAGCCAGTCTAAAAAACACTATCTTGGACTTCTCTGCATGTTTCCCAGGCGAGCAATTGGCAGCATGTTCAGAACCATGTTTCTGTGAATAACTCTTGAACCGTAAGTCACAGACGCTCGCCCTTGGCTGTATTCGATTCAGCTCGTGGCAGCCAGTCTAAAAAACACTATCTTGGACTTCTCTGCATGTTTCCCAGGCGAGCAATTGGCAGCATGTTCAGAACCATGTTTCTGAGGCTAATTCCTTAACCGTAAGTCCTAGACGCTCGATCTTGGCGGCATTCGTCTCAGCGCCAGGCAATTAGTATAGGAGCACTGTGTTTGACTTCTCTGGATGTTTCCCAGGCGAGTTATTGACAAGTAAATCCTAGACGCTCGATCTTGGTTATTTTCGCTTTCGCGGCTGGCAGTAAAAGAACCATGTTTCTGTGAATAACTCTTGAACCGTAAGTCGCAGACGCTCGCTCTTGGCTGCATTCGATTCAGCTCGTGGCAGCCAGTCTAAAAAACACTATCTTGGACTTCTCTGCATGTTTCCCAGGCAAATGTTTCTAAAGCTAATTCTTGAACCGTAAGTCCTAGACGCTCGATCTTGGCGGCATTCGTCTCAGCGCCTGACAATTAGTATAGAAGCACTGTCTTTGACTTCTCTGGATGTTTCCCAGGCGAGTTATTGACAAGTAAATCCTAGACGCTCGATCTTGGTTATTTTCGCTTTCGCGGCTGGCAGTAAAGTTCAGAACCATGTTTCTGTGAATAACTCTTGAACCGTAAGTCACAGACGCTCGCTCTTGGCTGCATTCGATTCAGCTCGTGGCAGCCAGTCTAAAAAACACTATCTTGGACTTCTCTGCATGTTTCCCAGGTGAGCAATTGGCAGCATGTTCAGAACCATGTTTCTGTGAATAACTCTTGAACCGTAAGTCACAGACGCTCGCTCTTGGCTGCATTCGATTCAGCTCGTGGCAGCCAGTCTAAAAAACACTATCTTGGACTTCTCTGCATGTTTCCCAGGCGAGCAATTGGCAGCATGTTCAGAACCATGTTTCTGAGGCTAATTCCTTAACCGTAAGTCCTAGACGCTCGATCTTGGCGGCATTCGTCTCAGCGCCTGGCAATTAGTATAGGAGCACTGTGTTTGACTTCTCTGGATGTTTCCCAGGCGAGTTATTGACAAGTAAATCCTAGACGCTCGATCTTGGTTATTTTCGCTTTCGCGGCAGGCAGTAAAAGAACCATGTTTCTGTGAATAACTCTTGAACCGTAAGTCACAGACGCTCGCTCTTGGCTGCATTCGATTCAGCTCGTGGCAGCCAGTCTAAAAAACACTATCTTGGACTTCTCTGCATGTTTCCCAGGCGAGCAATTGGCAGCATGTTCAGAACCATGTTTCTGTGAATAACTCTTGAACCGTAAGTCACAGACGCTCGCTCTTGGCTGCATTCGATTCAGCTCGTGGCAGCCAGTCTAAAAAACACTATCTTGGACTTCTCTGCATGTTTCCCAGGCGAGCAATTGGCAGCATGTTCAGAACCATGTTTCTGAGGCTAATTCCTTAACCGTAAGTCCTAGACGCTCGATCTTGGCGGCATTCCTCTCAGCGCCTGGCAATTAGTATAGGAGCACTGTGTTTGACTTCTCTGGATGTTTCCCAGGCGAGTTATTGACAAGTAAATCCTAGACGCTCGATCTTGGTTATTTTCGCTTTCGCGGCAGGCAGTAAAAGAACCATGTTTCTGTGAATAACTCTTGAACCGTAAGTCACAGACGCTCGCTCTTGGCTGCATTCGATTCAGCTCGTGGCAGCCAGTCTAAAAAACACTATCTTGGACTTCTCTGCATGTTTCCCAGGCGAGCAATTGGCAGCATGTTCAGAACCATGTTTCTGTGAATAACTCTTGAACCGTAAGTCACAGACGCTCGCTCTTGGCTGCATTCGATTCAGCTCGTGGCAGCCAGTCTAAAAAACACTATCTTGGACTTCTCTGCATGTTTCCCAGGCGAGCAATTGGCAGCATGTTCAGAACCATGTTTCTGAGGCTAATTCCTTAACCGTATGTCCTAGACGCTCGATCTTGGCGGCATTCGTCTTAGCGCCTGGCAATTAGTATAATAGCACTGTGTTTGACTTCTCTGGATGTTTCCCAGGCGAGTTATTGACAAGTAAATCCTAGACGCTCGATCTTGGTTATTTTCGCTTTCGCGGCTAGCAGTAAAAGAACCATGTTTCTGTGAATAACTCTTGAACCGTAAGTCACAGACGCTCGCTCTTGGCTGCATTCGATTCAGCTCGTGGCAGCCAGTCTAAAAAACACTATCTTGGACTTCTCTGCATGTTTCCCAGGCGAGCTATTGGCAGCATGTTCAGAACCATGTTTCTGTGAATAACTCTTGAACCGTAAGTCACAGACGCTCGCTCTTGGCTGCATTAGATTCAGCTCGTGGCAGCCAGTCTAAAAAACACTATCTTGGACTTCTCTGCATGTTTCCCAGGCGAGAAATTGGCAGCATGTTCAGAACCATGTATCTGTGAATAACTCTTGAACCGTAAGTCACAGACGCTCGCTCTTGGCTGCATTCGATTCAGCTCGTAGCAGCCAGTCTAAAAAACACTATCTTGGACTTCTCTGCATGTTTCCCAGGCGAGCAATTGGCAGCATGTTCAGAACCATGTTTCTGAGGCTAATTCCTTAACCGTAAGTCCTAGACGCTCGATCTTGGCGGCATTCGTCTCAGCGCCTGGCAATTAGTATAGGAGCACTGTGTTTGACTTCTCTGGATGTTTCCCAGGCGAGTTATTGACAAGTAAATCCTAGACGCTCGATCTTGGTTATTTTCGCTTTCGCGGCTGGCAGTAAAAGAACCATGTTTCTGTGAATAACTCTTGAACCGTAAGTCACAGACGCTCGCTCTTGGCTGCATTCGATTCAGCTCGTGGCAGCCAGTCTAAAAAACACTATCTTGGACTTCTCTGCATGTTTCCCAGGCGAGAAATTGGCAGCATGTTCAGAACCATGTATCTGTGAATAACTCTTGAACCGTAAGTCACAGACGCTCGCTCTTGGCTGCATTCGATTCAGCTCGTAGCAGCCAGTCTAAAAAACACTATCTTGGACTTCTCTGCATGTTTCCCAGGCGAGCTATTGGCAGCATGTTCAGAACCATGTTTCTGTGAATAACTCTTGAACCGTAAGTCACAGACGCTCGCTCTTGGCTGCATTAGATTCAGCTCGTGGCAGCCAGTCTAAAAAACACTATCTTGGACTTCTCTGCATGTTTCCCAGGCGAGAAATTGGCAGCATGTTCAGAACCATGTATCTGTGAATAACTCTTGAACCGTAAGTCACAGACGCTCGCTCTTGGCTGCATTCGATTCAGCTCGTAGCAGCCAGTCTAAAAAACACTATCTTGGACTTCTCTGCATGTTTCCCAGGCGAGCAATTGGCAGCATGTTCAGAACCATGTTTCTGAGGCTAATTCCTTAACCGTAAGTCCTAGACGCTCGATCTTGGCGGCATTCGTCTCAGCGCCTGGCAATTAGTATAGGAGCACTGTGTTTGACTTATCTGGATGTTTCCCAGGCGAGTTATTGACAAGTAAATCCTAGACGCTCGATCTTGGTTATTTTCGCTTTCGCGGCTGGCAGTAAAAGAACCATGTTTCTGTGAATAACTCTTGAACCGTAAGTCACAGACGCTCGCTCTTGGCTGCATTCGATTCAGCTCGTGGCAGCCAGTCTAAAAAACACTATCTTGGACTTCTCTGCATGTTTCCCAGGCGAGAAATTGGCAGCATGTTCAGAACCATGTATCTGTGAATAACTCTTGAACCGTAAGTCACAGACGCTCGCTCTTGGCTGCATTCGATTCAGCTCGTAGCAGCCAGTCTAAAAAACACTATTTTGGACTTCTCTGCATGTTTCCCAGGCGAGCAATTGGCAGCATGTTCAGAACCATGTTTCTGAGGCTAATTCCTTAACCGTAAGTCCTAGACGCTCGATCTTGGCGGCATTCGTCTCAGCGCCTGGCAATTAGTATAGGAGCACTGTGTTTGACTTCTCTGGATGTTTCCCAGGCGAGTTATCGACAAGTAAATCCTAGACGCTCGATCTTGGTTATTTTCGCTTTCGCGGCTGGCAGTAAAAGAACCATGTTTCTGTGAATAACTCTTGAACCGTAAGTCACAGACGCTCGCTCTTGGCTGCATTCGATTCAGCTCGTGGCAGCCAGTCTAAAAAACACTATCTTGGACTTCTCTGCATGTTTCCCAGGCGAGCAATTGGCAGCATGTTCAGAACCATGTTTCTGTGAATAACTCTTGAACCGTAAGTCACAGACGCTCGCTCTTGGCTGCATTCGATTCAGCTCGTGGCAGCCAGTCTAAAAAACACTATCTTGGACTTCTCTGCATGTTTCCCAGGCAAATGTTTCTAAAGCTAATTCTTGAACCGTAAGTCCTAGACGCTCGATCTTGGCGGCATTCGTCTCAGCGCCTGGCAATTAGTATAGAAGCACTGTCTTTGACTTCTCTGGATGTTTCCCAGGCGAGTTATTGACAAGTAAATCCTAGACGCTCGATCTTGGTTATTTTCGCTTTCGCGGCTGGCAGTAAAGTTCAGAACCATGTTTCTGTGAATAACTCTTGAACCGTAAGTCACAGACGCTCGCTCTTGGCTGCATTCGATTCAGCTCCTGGCAGCCAGTCTAAAAAACACTATCTTGGACTTCTCTGCATGTTTCCCAGGCGAGCAATTGGCAGCATGTTCAGAACCATGTTTCTGTGAATAACTCTTGAACCGTAAGTCACAGACGCTCGCTCTTGGCTGCATTCGATTCAGCTCGTGGCAGCCAGTCTAAAAAACACTATCTTGGACTTCTCTGCATGTTTCCCAGGCAAATGTTTCTAAAGCTAATTCTTGAACCGTAAGTCCTAGACGCTCGATCTTGGCGGCATTCGTCTCAGCGCCTGGCAATTAGTATAGAAGCACTGTCTTTGACTTCTCTGGATGTTTCCCAGGCGAGTTATTGACAAGTAAATCCTAGACGCTCGATCTTGGTTATTTTCGCTTTCGCGGCTGGCAGTAAAGTTCAGAACCATGTTTCTGTGAATAACTCTTGAACCGTAAGTCACAGACGCTCGCTCTTGGCTGCATTCGATTCAGCTCGTGGCAGCCAGTCTAAAAAACACTATCTTGGACTTCTCTGCATGTTTCCCAGGCGAGCAATTGGCAGCATGTTCAGAACCATGTTTCTGAGGCTAATTCCTTAACCGTAAGTCCTAGACGCTCGATCTTGGCGGCATTCGTCTCAGCGCCTGGCAATTAGTATAGGAGCACTGTGTTTGACTTCTCTGGATGTTTCCCAGGCGAGTTATTGACAAGTAAATCCTAGACGCTCGATCTTGGTTATTTTCGCTTTCGCGGCTGGCAGTAAAAGAACCATGTTTTTGTGAATAACTCTTGAACCGTATGTCACAGACGCTCGCTCTTGGCTGCATTCGATTCAGCTCGTGGCAGCCAGTCTAAAAAACACTATCTTGGACTTCTCTGCATGTTTCCCAGGCGAGCTATTAACAGCATGTCCAGAACCATGTTTCTGTGAATAACTCTTGAACCGTAAGTCACAGACGCTCGCTCTTGGCTGCATTCGATTCAGCTCGTGGCAGCCAGTCTAAAAAACACTATCTTGGACTTCTCTGCATGTTTCCCAGGCGAGCAATTGGCAGCATGTTCAGAACCATGTTTCTGAGGCTAATTCCTTAACCGTAAGTCCTAGACGCTCGATCTTGGCGGCATTCGTCTCAGCGCCTGGCAATTAGTATAGGAGCACTGTGTTTGACTTCTCTGGATGTTTCCCAGGCGAGTTATTGACAAGTAAATCCTAGACGCTCGATCTTGGTTATTTTCGCTTTCGCGGCTGGCAGTAAAAGAACCATGTTTCTGTGAATAACTCTTGAACCGTAAGTCACAGACGCTCGCTCTTGGCTGCATTCGATTTAGCTCGTGGCAGCCAGTCTAAAAAACACTATCTTGGACTTCTCTGCATGTTTCCCAGGCGAGCTATTGGCAGCATGTTCAGAACCATGTTTCTGTGAATAACTCTTGAACCGTAAGTCACAGACGCTCGCTCTTGGCTGCATTCGATTCAGCTCGTGGCAGCCAGTCTAAAAAACACTATCTTGGACTTCTCTGCATGTTTCCCAGGCGAGCAATTGGCAGCATGTTCAGAACCATGTTTCTGTGAATAACTCTTGAACCGTAAGTCACAGACACTCGCTCTTGGCTGCATTCGATTCAGCTCGTGGCAGCCAGTCTAAAAACACTATCTTGGACTTCTCTGCATGTTTCCCAGGCGAGCAATTGGCAGCATGTTCAGAACCATGTTTCTGAGGCTAATTCCTTAACCGTAAGTCCTAGACGCTCGATCTTGGCGGCATTCGTCTCAGCGCCTGGCAATTAGTATAGGAGCACTGTGTTTGACTTCTCTGGATGTTTCCCAGGCGAGTTATTGACAAGTAAATCCTAGACGCTCGATCTTGGTTATTTTCGCTTTCGCGGCTGGCAGTAAAAGAACCATGTTTCTGTGAATAACTCTTGAACCGTAAGTCACAGACGCTCGCTCTTGGCTGCATTCGATTCAGCTCGTGGCAGCCAGTCTAAAAAACACTATCTTGGACTTCTCTGCATGTTTCCCAGGCGAGCAATTGGCAGCATGTTCAGAACCATGTTTCTGTGAATAACTCTTGAACCGTAAGTCAGACGCTCGCTCTTGGCTGCATTCGATTCAGCTCGTGGCAGCCAGTCTAAAAAACACTATCTTGGACTTCTCTGCATGTTTCCCAGGCGAGCAATTGGCAGCATGTTCAGAACCATGTTTCTGTGAATAACTCTTGAACCGTAAGTCGCAGACGCTCGCTCTTGGCTGCATTCGATTCAGCTCGTGGCAGCCAGTCTAAAAAACACTATCTTGGACTTCTCTGCATGTTTCCCAGGCAAATGTTTCTAAAGCTAATTCTTGAACCGTAAGTCCTAGACGCTCGATCTTGGCGGCATTCGTCTCAGCGCCTGGCAATTAGTATAGAAGCACTGTCTTTGACTTCTCTGGATGTTTCCCAGGCGAGTTATTGACAAGTAAATCCTAGACGCTCGATCTTGGTTATTTTCGCTTTCGCGGCTGGCAGTAAAGTTCAGAACCATGTTTCTGTGAATAACTCTTGAACCGTAAGTCACAGACGCTCGCTCTTGGCTGCATTCGATTCAGCTCGTGGCAGCCAGTCTAAAAAACACTATCTTGGACTTCTCTGCATGTTTCCCAGGCGAGCAATTGGCAGCATGTTCAGAACCATGTTTCTGAGGCTAATTCCTTAACCGTAAGTCCTAGACGCTCGATCTTGGCGGCATTCGTCTCAGCGCCTGGCAATTAGTATAGGAGCACTGTGTTTGACTTCTCTGGATGTTTCCCAGGCGAGTTATTGACAAGTAAATCCTAGACGCTCGATCTTGGTTATTTTCGCTTTCGCGGCAGGCAGTAAAAGAACCATGTTTCTGTGAATAACTCTTGAACCGTAAGTCACAGACGCTCGCTCTTGGCTGCATTCGATTCAGCTCGTGGCAGCCAGTCTAAAAAACACTATCTTGGACTTCTCTGCATGTTTCCCAGGCGAGCAATTGGCAGCATGTTCAGAACCATGTTTCTGTGAATAACTCTTGAACCGTAAGTCACAGACGCTCGCTCTTGGCTGCATTCGATTCAGCTCGTGGCAGCCAGTCTAAAAAACACTATCTTGGACTTCTCTGCATGTTTCCCAGGCGAGCAATTGGCAGCATGTTCAGAACCATGTTTCTGAGGCTAATTCCTTAACCGTATGTCCTAGACGCTCGATCTTGGCGGCATTCGTCTTAGCGCCTGGCAATTAGTATAATAGCACTGTGTTTGACTTCTCTGGATGTTTCCCAGGCGAGTTATTGACAAGTAAATCCTAGACGCTCGATCTTGGTTATTTTCGCTTTCGCGGCAGGCAGTAAAAGAACCATGTTTCTGTGAATAACTCTTGAACCGTAAGTCACAGACGCTCGCTCTTGGCTGCATTCGATTCAGCTCGTGGCAGCCAGTCTAAAAAACACTATCTTGGACTTCTCTGCATGTTTCCCAGGCGAGCTATTGGCAGCAAGTTCAGAACCATGTTTCTGTGAATAACTCTTGAACCGTAAGTCACAGACGCTCGCTCTTGGCTGCATTCGATTCAGCTCGTGGCAGCCAGTCTAAAAAACACTATCTTGGACTTCTCTGCATGTTTCCCAGGCAAATGTTTCTAAAGCTAATTCTTGAACCGTAAGTCCTAGACGCTCGATCTTGGCGGCATTCGTCTCAGCGCCTGGCAATTAGTATAGAAGCACTGTCTTTGACTTCTCTGGATGTTTCCCAGGCGAGTTATTGACAAGTAAATCCTAGACGCTCGATCTTGGTTATTTTCGCTTTCGCGGCTGGCAGTAAAGTTCAGAACCATGTTTCTGTGAATAACTCTTGAACCGTAAGTCACAGACGCTCGCTCTTGGCTGCATTCGATTCAGCTCCTGGCAGCCAGTCTAAAAAACACTATCTTGGACTTCTCTGCATGTTTCCCAGGCGAGCAATTGGCAGCATGTTCAGAACCATGTTTCTGTGAATAACTCTTGAACCGTAAGTCACAGACGCTCGCTCTTGGCTGCATTCGATTCAGCTCGTGGCAGCCAGTCTAAAAAACACTATCTTGGACTTCTCTGCATGTTTCCCAGGCAAATGTTTCTAAAGCTAATTCTTGAACCGTAAGTCCTAGACGCTCGATCTTGGCGGCATTCGTCTCAGCGCCTGGCAATTAGTATAGAAGCACTGTCTTTGACTTCTCTGGATGTTTCCCAGGCGAGTTATTGACAAGTAAATCCTAGACGCTCGATCTTGGTTATTTTCGCTTTCGCGGCTGGCAGTAAAGTTCAGAACCATGTTTCTGTGAATAACTCTTGAACCGTAAGTCACAGACGCTCGCTCTTGGCTGCATTCGATTCAGCTCGTGGCAGCCAGTCTAAAAAACACTATCTTGGACTTCTCTGCATGTTTCCCAGGCGAGCAATTGGCAGCATGTTCAGAACCATGTTTCTGTGAATAACTCTTGAACCGTAAGTCACAGACGCTCGCTCTTGGCTGCATTCGATTCAGCTCGTGGCAGCCAGTCTAAAAAACACTATCTTGGACTTCTCTGCATGTTTCCCAGGCGAGCAATTGGCAGCATGTTCAGAACCATGTTTCTGAGGCTAATTCCTTAACCGTAAGTCCTAGACGCTCGATCTTGGCGGCATTCGTCTCAGCGCCTGGCAATTAGTATAGGAGCACTGTGTTTGACTTCTCTGGATGTTTCCCAGGCGAGTTATCGACAAGTAAATCCTAGACGCTCGATCTTGGTTATTTTCGCTTTCGCGGCTGGCAGTAAAAGAACCATGTTTCTGTGAATAACTCTTGAACCGTAAGTCACAGACGCTCGCTCTTGGCTGCATTCGATTCAGCTCGTGGCAGCCAGTCTAAAAAACACTATCTTGGACTTCTCTGCATGTTTCCCAGGCGAGCAATTGGCAGCATGTTCAGAACCATGTTTCTGTGAATAACTCTTGAACCGTAAGTCACAGACGCTCGCTCTTGGCTGCATTCGATTCAGCTCGTGGCAGCCAGTCTAAAAAACACTATCTTGGACTTCTCTGCATGTTTCCCAGGCAAATGTTTCTAAAGCTAATTCTTGAACCGTAAGTCCTAGACGCTCGATCTTGGCGGCATTCGTCTCGGCGCCTGGCAATTAGTATAGAAGCACTGTCTTTGACTTCTCTGGATGTTTCCCAGGCGAGTTATTGACAAGTAAATCCTAGACGCTCGATCTTGGTTATTTTCGCTTTCGCGGCTGGCAGTAAAGTTCAGAACCATGTTTCTGTGAATAACTCTTGAACCGTAAGTCACAGACGCTCGCTCTTGGCTGCATTCGATTCAGCTCGTGGCAGCCAGTCTAAAAAACACTATCTTGGACTTCTCTGCATGTTTCCCAGGCGAGCAATTGGCAGCATGTTCAGAACCATGTTTCTGTGAATAACTTTTGAACCGTAAGTCACAGACGCTCGCTCTTGGCTGCATTCGATTCAGCTCGTGGCAGCCAGTCTAAAAAACACTATCTTGGACTTCTCTGCATGTTTCCCAGACGAGCAATTGGCAGCATGTTCAGAACCATGTTTCTGAGGCTAATTCCTTAACCGTAAGTCCTAGACGCTCGATCTTGGCGGCATTCGTCTCAGCGCCTGGCAATTAGTATAGGAGCACTGTGTTTGACTTCTCTGGATGTTTCCCAGGCGAGTTATTGACAAGTAAATCCTAGACGCTCGATCTTGGTTATTTTCGCTTTCGCGGCTGGCAGTAAAAGAACCATGTTTTTGTGAATAACTCTTGAACCGTATGTCACAGACGCTCGCTCTTGGCTGCATTCGATTCAGCTCGTGGCAGCCAGTCTAAAAAACACTATCTTGGACTTCTCTGCATGTTTCCCAGGCGAGCTATTGGCAGCATGTCCAGAACCATGTTTCTGTGAATAACTCTTGAACCGTAAGTCACAGACGCTCGCTCTTGGCTGCATTCGATTCAGCTCGTGGCAGCCAGTCTAAAAAACACTATCTTGGACTTCTCTGGATGTTTCCCAGGCGAGTTATTGACAAGTAAATCCTAGACGCTCGATCTTGGTTATTTTCGCTTTCGCGGCTGGCAGTAAAAGAACCATGTTTCTGTGAATAACTCTTGAACCGTAAGTCACAGACGCTCGCTCTTGGCTGCATTCGATTCAGCTCGTGGCAGCCAGTCTAAAAAACACTATCTTGGACTTCTCTGCATGTTTCCCAGGCGAGCTATTGGCAGCATGTTCAGAACCATGTTTCTGTGAATAACTCTTGAACCGTAAGTCACAGACGCTCGCTCTTGGCTGCATTCGATTCAGCTCGTGGCAGCCAGTCTAAAAAACACTATCTTGGACTTCTCTGCATGTTTCCCAGGCGAGCAATTGGCAGCATGTTCAGAACCATGTTTCTGAGGCTAATTCCTTAACCGTAAGTCCTAGACGCTCGATCTTGGCGGCATTCGTCTCAGCGCCTGGCAATTAGTATAGGAGCACTGTGTTTGACTTCTCTGGATGTTTCCCAGGCGAGTTATTGACAAGTAAATCCTAGACGCTCGATCTTGGTTATTTTCGCTTTCGCGGCTGGCAGTAAAAGAACCATGTTTCTGTGAATAACTCTTGAACCGTAAGTCACAGACGCTCGCTCTTGGCTGCATTCGATTCAGCTCGTGGCAGCCAGTCTAAAAAACACTATCTTGGACTTCTCTGCATGTTTCCCAGGCGAGCAATTGGCAGCATGTTCAGAACCATGTTTCTGTGAATAACTCTTGAACCGTAAGTCACAGACGCTCGCTCTTGGCTGCATTCGATTCAGCTCGTGGCAGCCAGTCTAAAAAACACTATCTTGGACTTCTCTGCATGTTTCCCAGGCAAATGTTTCTAAAGCTAATTCTTGAACCGTAAGTCCTAGACGCTCGATCTTGGCGGCATTCGTCTCAGCGCCTGGCAATTAGTATAGAAGCACTGTCTTTGACTTCTCTGGATGTTTCCCAGGCGAGTTATTGACAAGTAAATCCTAGACGCTCGATCTTGGTTATTTTCGCTTTCGCGGCTGGCAGTAAAGTTCAGAACCATGTTTCTGTGAATAACTCTTGAACCGTAAGTCACAGACGCTCGCTCTTGGCTGCATTCGATTCAGCTCGTGGCAGCTAGTCTAAAAAACACTATCTTGGACTTCTCTGCATGTTTCCCAGGCGAGCAATTGGCAGCATGTTCAGAACCATGTTTCTGTGAATAACTCTTGAACCGTAAGTCACAGACGCTCGCTCTTGGCTGCATTCGATTCAGCTCGTGGCAGCCAGTCTAAAAAACGCTATCTTGGACTTCTCTGCATGTTTCCCAGGCGAGCAATTGGCAGCATGTTCAGAACCATGTTTCTGTGAATAACTCTTGAACCGTAAGTCACAGACACTCGCTCTTGGCTGCATTCGATTCAGCTCGTGGCAGCCAGTCTAAAAAACACTATCTTGGACTTCTCTGCATGTTTCCCAGGCGAGCAATTGGCAGCATGTTCAGAACCATGTTTCTGAGGCTAATTCCTTAACCGTAAGTCCTAGACGCTCGATCTTGGCGGCATTCGTCTCAGCGCCTGGCAATTAGTATAGGAGCACTGTGTTTGACTTCTCTGGATGTTTCCCAGGCGAGTTATTGACAAGTAAATCCTAGACGCTCGATCTTGGTTATTTTCGCTTTCGCGGCTGGCAGTAAAAGAACCATGTTTCTGTGAATAACTCTTGAACCGTAAGTCACAGACGCTCGCTCTTGGCTGCATTCGATTCAGCTCGTGGCAGCCAGTCTAAAAAAACACTATCTTGGACTTCTCTGCATGTTTCCCAGGCGAGCAATTGGCAGCATGTTCAGAACCATGTTTCTGTGAATAACTCTTGAACCGTAAGTCACAGACGCTCGCTCTTGGCTGCATTCGATTCAGCTCGTGGCAGCCAGTCTAAAAAACACTATCTTGGACTTCTCTACATGTTTCCCAGGCAAATGTTTCTAAAGCTAATTCTTGAACCGTAAGTCCTAGACGCTCGATCTTGGCGGCATTCGTCTCAGCGCCTGGCAATTAGTATAGAAGCACTGTCTTTGACTTCTCTGGATGTTTCCCAGGCGAGTTATTGACAAGTAAATCCTAGACGCTCGATCTTGGTTATTTTCGCTTTCGCGGCTGGCAGTAAAGTTCAGAACCATGTTTCTGTGAATAACACTTGAACCGTAAGTCACAGACGCTCGCTCTTGGCTGCATTCGATTCAGCTCGTGGCAGCCAGTCTAAAAAACACTATCTTGGACTTCTCTGCATGTTTCCCAGGCGAGCAATTGGCAGCATGTTCAGAACCATGTTTCTGTGAATAACTCTTGAACCGTAAGTCACAGACGCTCGCTCTTGGCTGCATTCGATTCAGCTCGTGGCAGCCAGTCTAAAAAACACTATCTTGGACTTCTCTGCATGTTTCCCAGGCGAGCAATTGGCAGCATGTTCAGAACCATGTTTCTGAGGCTAATTCCTTAACCGTAAGTCCTAGACGCTCGATCTTGGCGGCATTCGTCTCAGCGCCTGGCAATTAGTATAGGAGCACTGTGTTTGACTTCTCTGCATGTTTCCCAGGCGAGCTATTGGCAGCATGTTCAGAACCATGTTTCTGTGAATAACTCTTGAACCGTAAGTCACAGACGCTCGCTCTTGGCTGCATTCGATTCAGCTCGTGGCAGCCAGTCTAAAAAACACTATCTTGGACTTCTCTGCATGTTTCCCAGGCGAGCAATTGGCAGCATGTTCAGAACCATGTTTCTGTGAATAACTCTTTAACCGTAAGTCACAGACGCTCGCTCTTGGCTGCATTCGATTCAGCTCGTGCCAGCCAGTCTAAAAAACACTATCTTGGACTTCTCTGCATGTTTCCCAGGCGAGCAATTGGCAGCATGTTCAGAACCATGTTTCTGTGAATAACTCTTGAACCGTAAGTCACAGACGCTCGCTCTTGGCTGCATTCGATTCAGCTCGTGGCAGCCAGTCTAAAAAACACTATCTTGGACTTCTCTGCATGTTTCCCAGGCGAGCAATTGGCAGCATGTTCAGAACCATGTTTCTGTGAATAACTCTTGAACCGTAAGTCACAGACGCTCGCTCTTGGGTGCATTCGATTCAGCTCGTGGCAGCCAGTCTAAAAAACACTATCTTGGACTTCTCTGCAGGTTTCCCAGGCGAGCAATTGGCAGCATGTTCAGAACCATGTTTCTGAGGCTAATTCCTTAACCGTAAGTCCTAGACGCTCGATCTTGGCGGCATTCGTCTCAGCGCCTGGCAATTAGTATAGGAGCACTGTGTTTGACTTCTCTGGATGTTTCCCAGGCGAGTTATTGACAAGTAAATCCTAGACGCTCGATCTTGGTTATTTTCGCTTTCGCGGCTGGCAGTAAAAGAACCATGTTTCTGTGAATAACTCTTGAACCGTAAGTCACAGACGCTCGCTCTTGGCTGCATTCGATTCAGCTCGTGGCAGCCAGTCTAAAAAACACTATCTTGGACTTCTCTGCATATTTCCCAGGCGAGCAATTGGCAGCATGTTCAGAACCATGTTTCTGTGAATAACTCTTGAACCGTAAGCCACAGACGCTCGCTCTTGGCTGCATTCGATTCAGCTCGTGGCAGCCAGTCTAAAAAACACTATCTTGGACATCTCTGCATGTTTCCCAGGCGAGCAATTGGCAGCATGTTCAGAACCATGTTTCTGTGAATAACTCTTGAACCGTAAGTCACAGACGCTCGCTCTTGGCTGCATTCGATTCAGCTCGTGGCAGCCAGTCTAAAAAACACTATCTTGGACTTCTCTGCATGTTTCCCAGGCGAGCAATTGGCAGCATGTTCAGAACCATGTTTCTGAGGCTAATTCCTTAACCGTAAGTCCTAGACGCTCGATCTTGGCGGCATTCGTCTCAGCGCCTGGCAATTAGTATAGGAGCACTGTGTTTGACTTCTCTGGATGTTTCCCAGGCGAGTTATTGACAAGTAAATCCTAGACGCTCGATCTTGGTTATTTTCGCTTTCGCGGCTGGCAGTAAAAGAACCATGTTTCTGTGAATAACTCTTGAACCGTAAGTCACAGACGCTCGCTCTTGGCTGCATTCGATTCAGCTCGTGGCAGCCAGTCTAAAAAACACTATCTTGGACTTCTCTGCATGTTTCCCAGGCGAGCAATTGGCAGCATGTTCAGAACCATGTTTCTGTGAATAACTCTTGAACCGTAAGTCACAGACGCTCGCTCTTGGCTGCATTCGATTCAGCTCGTGGCAGCCAGTCTAAAAAACACTATCTTGGACTTCTCTGCATGTTTCCCAGGCGAGCAATTGGCAGCATGTTCAGAACCATGTTTCTGAGGCTAATTCCTTAACCGTAAGTCCTAGACGCTCGATCTTGGCGGCATTCGTCTCAGCGCCTGGCAATTAGTATAGGAGCACTGTGTTTGACTTCTCTGGATGTTTCCCAGGCGAGTTATTGACAAGTAAATCCTAGACGCTCGATCTTGGTTATTTTCGCTTTCGCGGCTGGCAGTAAAAGAACCATGTTTCTGTGAATAACTCTTGAACCGTAAGTCACAGACGCTCGCTCTTGGCTGCATTCGATTCAGCTCGTGGCAGCCAGTCTAAAAAACACTATCTTGGACTTCTCTGCATATTTCCCAGGCGAGCAATTGGCAGCATGTTCAGAACCATGTTTCTGTGAATAACTCTTGAACCGTAAGTCACAGACGCTCGCTCTTGGCTGCATTCGATTCAGCTCGTGGCAGCCAGTCTAAAAAACACTATCTTGGACTTATCTGCATGTTTCCCAGGCGAGAAATTGGCAGCATGTTCAGAACCATGTTTCTGAGGCTAATTCCTTAACCGTAAGTCCTAGACGCTCGATCTTGGCGGCATTCGTCTCAGCGCCTGGCAATTAGTATAGGAGCACTGTGTTTGACTTCTCTGGATGTTTCCCAGGCGAGTTATTGACAAGTAAATCCTAGACGCTCGATCTTGGTTATTTTCGCTTTCGCGGCTGGCAGTAAAAGAACCATGTTTCTGTGAATAACTCTTGAACCGTAAGTCACAGACGCTCGCTCTTGGCTGCATTCGATTCAGCTCGTGGCAGCCAGTCTAAAAAACACTATCTTGGACTTTTCTGCATGTTTCCCAGGCGAGCAATTGGCAGCATGTTCAGAACCATGTTTCTGAGGCTAATTCCTTAACCGTAAGTCCTAGACGCTCGATCTTGGCGGCATTCGTCTCAGCGCCTGGCAATTAGTATAGGAGCACTGTGTTTGACTTCTCTGGATGTTTCCCAGGCGAGTTATTGACAAGTAAATCCTAGACGCTCGATCTTGGTTATTTTCGCTTTCGCGGCTGGCAGTAAAAGAACCATGTTTCTGTGAATAACTCTTGAACCGTAAGTCACAGACGCTCGCTCTTGGCTGCATTCGATTCAGCTCGTGGCAGCCAGTCTAAAAAACACTATCTTGGACTTCTCTGCATGTTTCCCAGGCGAGCAATTGGCAGCATGTTCAGAACCATGTTTCTGTGAATAACTCTTGAACCGTAAGTCACAGACGCTCGCTCTTGGCTGCATTCGATTCAGCTCGTGGCAGCCAGTCTAAAAAACACTATCTTGGACTTCTCTGCATGTTTCCCAGGCGAGCAATTGGCAGCATGTTCAGAACCATGTTTCTGAGGCTAATTCCTTAACCGTAAGTCCTAGACGCTCGATCTTGGCGGCATTCGTCTCAGCGCCTGGCAATTAGTATAGGAGCACTGTGTTTGACTTCTCTGGATGTTTCCCAGGCGAGTTATTGACAAGTAAATCCTAGACGCTCGATCTTGGTTATTTTCGCTTTCGCGGCTGGCAGTAAAAGAACCATGTTTCTGTGAATAACTCTTGAACCGTAAGTCACAGACGCTCGCTCTTGGCTGCATTCGATTCAGCTCGTGGCAGCCAGTCTAAAAAACACTATCTTGGACTTCTCTGCATGTTTCCCAGGCGAGCTATTGGCAGCATGTCCAGAACCATGTTTCTGTGAATAACTCTTGAACCGTAAGTCACAGACGCTCGCTCTTGGCTGCATTCGATTCAGCTCGTGGCAGCCAGTCTAAAAAACACTATCTTGGACTTCTCTGCATGTTTCCCAGGCGAGCAATTGGCAGCATGTTCAGAACCATGTTTCTGTGAATAACTCTTGAACCGTAAGTCACAGACGCTCGCTCTTGGCTGCATTCGATTCAGCTCGTGGCAGCCAGTCTAAAAAACACTATCTTGGACTTCTCTGCATGTTTCCCAGGCGAGCAATTGGCAGCATGTTCAGAACCATGTTTCTGAGGCTAATTCCTTAACCGTAAGTCCTAGACGCTCGATCTTGGCGGCATTCGTCTCAGCGCCTGGCAATTAGTATAGGAGCACTGTGTTTGACTTCTCTGGATGTTTCCCAGGCGAGTTATTGACAAGTAAATCCTAGACGCTCGATCTTGGTTATTTTCGCTTTCGCGGCTGGCAGTAAAAAAACCATGTTTCTGTGAATAACTCTTGAACCGTAAGTCACAGACGCTCGCTCTTGACTGCATTCGATTCAGCTCGTGGCAGCCAGTCTAAAAAACACTATCTTGGACTTCTCTGCATGTTTCCCAGGCGAGCTATTGGCGGCATGTTCAGAACCATGTTTCTGTGAATAACTCTTGAATCGTAAGTCACAGACGCTCGCTCTTGGCTGCATTCGATTCAGCTCGTGGCAGCCAGTCTAAAAAACACTATCTTAGACTTCTCTGCATGTTTCCCAGGCGAGCAATTGGCAGCATGTTCAGAACCATGTTTCTGTGAATAACTCTTGAACCGTAAGTCACAGACGCTCGCTCTTGGCTGCATTCGATTCAGCTCGTGGCAGCCAGTCTAAAAAACACTATCTTGGACTTCTCTGCATGTTTCCCAGGCGAGCAATTGGCAGCATGTTCAGAACCATGTTTCTGTGAATAACTCTTGAACCGTAAGTCACAGACGCTCGCTCTTGGCTGCATTCGATTCAGCTCGTGGCAGCCAGTCTAAAAAACACTATCTTGGACTTCTCTGCATGTTTCCCAGGCGAGCAATTGGCAGCATGTTCAGAACCATGTTTCTGAGGCTAATTCCTTAACCGTAAGTCCTAGACGCTCGATCTTGGCGGCATTCGTCTCAGCGCCTGGCAATTAGTATAGGAGCACTGTGTTTGACTTCTCTGGATGTTTCCCAGGCGAGTTATTGACAAGTAAATCCTAGACGCTCGATCTTGGTTATTTTCGCTTTTGCGGCTGGCAGTAAAAGAACCATGTTTCTGTGAATAACTCTTGAACCGTAAGTCACAGACGCTCGCTCTTGGCTGCATTCGATTCAGCTCGTGGCAGCCAGTCTAAAAAACACTATCTTGGACTTCTCTGCATGTTTCCCAGGCGAGCTATTGGCAGCATGTCCAGAACCATGTTTCTGTGAATAACTCTTGAACCGTAAGTCACAGACGCTCGCTCTTGGCTGCATTCGATTCAGCTCGTGGCAGCCAGTCTAAAAAACACTATCTTGGACTTCTCTGCATGTTTCCCAGGCGAGCAATTGGCAGCATGTTCAGAACCATGTTTCTGTGAATAACTCTTGAACCGTAAGTCACAGACGCTCGCTCTTGGCTGCATTCGATTCAGCTCGTGGCAGCCAGTCTAAAAAACACTATCTTGGACTTCTCTGCATGTTTCCCAGGCGAGCAATTGGCAGCATGTTCAGAACCATGTTTCTGAGGCTAATTCCTTAACCGTAAGTCCTAGACGCTCGATCTTGGCGGCATTCGTCTCAGCGCCTGGCAATTAGTATAGGAGCACTGTGTTTGACTTCTCTGGATGTTTCCCAGGCGAGTTATTGACAAGTAAATCCTAGACGCTCGATCTTGGTTATTTTCGCTTTCGCGGCTGGCAGTAAAAGAACCATGTTTCTGTGAATAACTCTTGAACCGTAAGTCACAGACGCTCGCTCTTGACTGCATTCGATTCAGCTCGTGGCAGCCAGTCTAAAAAACACTATCTTGGACTTCTCTGCATGTTTCCCAGGCGAGCTATTGGCAGCATGTTCAGAACCATGTTTCTGTGAATAACTCTTGAATCGTAAGTCACAGACGCTCGCACTTGGCTGCATTCGATTCAGCTCGTGGCAGCCAGTCTAAAAAACACTATCTTGGACTTCTCTGCATGTTTCCCAGGCGAGCAATTGGCAGCATGTTCAGAACCATGTTTCTGTGAATAACTCTTGAACCGTAAGTCACAGACGCTCGCTCTTGGCTGCATTCGATTCAGCTCGTGGCAGCCAGTCTAAAAAACACTATCTTGGACTTCTCTGCATGTTTCCCAGGCGAGCAATTGGCAGCATGTTCAGAACCATGTTTCTGAGGCTAATTCCTTAACCGTAAGTCCTAGACGCTCGATCTTGGCGGCATTCGTCTCAGCGCCTGGCAATTAGTATAGGAGCACTGTGTTTGACTTCTCTGGATGTTTCCCAGGCGAGTTATTGACAAGTAAATCCTAGACGCTCGATCTTGGTTATTTTCGCTTTCGCGGCTGGCAGTAAAAGAACCATGTTTCTGTGAATAACTCTTGAACCGTAAGTCACAGACGCTCGCTCTTGGCTGCATTCGATTCAGCTCGTGGCAGCCAGTCTAAAAAACACTATCTTGGACTTCTCTGCATGTTTCCCAGGCGAGCAATTGGCAGCATGTTCAGAACCATGTTTCTGTGAATAACTCTTGAACCGTAAGTCACAGACGCTCGCCCTTGGCTGTATTCGATTCAGCTCGTGGCAGCCAGTCTAAAAAACACTATCTTGGACTTCTCTGCATGTTTCCCAGGCGAGCAATTGGCAGCATGTTCAGAACCATGTTTCTGAGGCTAATTCCTTAACCGTAAGTCCTAGACGCTCGATCTTGGCGGCATTCGTCTCAGCGCCTGGCAATTAGTATAGGAGCACTGTGTTTGACTTCTCTGGATGTTTCCCAGGCGAGTTATTGACAAGTAAATCCTAGACGCTCGATCTTGGTTATTTTCGCTTTCGCGGCTGGCAGTAAAAGAACCATGTTTCTGTGAATAACTCTTGAACCGTAAGTCACAGACGCTCGCTCTTGGCTGCATTCGATTCAGCTCGTGGCAGCCAGTCTAAAAAACACTATCTTGGACTTCTCTGCATGTTTCCCAGGCGAGCAATTGGCAGCATGTTCAGAACCATGTTTCTGTGAATAACTCTTGAACCGTAAGTCACAGACGCTCGCTCTTGGCTGCATTCGATTCAGCTCGTGGCAGCCAGTCTAAAAAACACTATCTTGGACTTCTCTGCATGTTTCCCAGGCGAGCAATTGGCAGCATGTTCAGAACCATGTTTCTGAGGCTAATTCCTTAACCGTAAGTCCTAGACGCTCGATCTTGGCGGCATTCGTCTCAGCGCCTGGCAATTAGTATAGGAGCACTGTGTTTGACTTCTCTGGATGTTTCCCAGGCGAGTTATTGACAAGTAAATCCTAGACGCTCGATCTTGGTTATTTTCGCTTTCGCGGCTGGCAGTAAAAGAACCATGTTTCTGTGAATAACTCTTGAACCGTAAGTCACAGACGCTCGCTCTTGGCTGCATTCGATTCAGCTCGTGGCAGCCAGTCTAAAAAACACTATCTTGGACTTCTCTGCATATTTCCCAGGCGAGCAATTGGCAGCATGTTCAGAACCATGTTTCTGTGAATAACTCTTGAACCGTAAGTCACAGACGCTCGCTCTTGGCTGCATTCGATTCAGCTCGTGGCAGCCAGTCTAAAAAACACTATCTTGGACTTATCTGCATGTTTCCCAGGCGAGAAATTGGCAGCATGTTCAGAACCATGTTTCTGAGGCTAATTCCTTAACCGTAAGTCCTAGACGCTCGATCTTGGCGGCATTCGTCTCAGCGCCTGGCAATTAGTATAGGAGCACTGTGTTTGACTTCTCTGGATGTTTCCCAGGCGAGTTATTGACAAGTAAATCCTAGACGCTCGATCTTGGTTATTTTCGCTTTCGCGGCTGGCAGTAAAAGAACCATGTTTCTGTGAATAACTCTTGAACCGTAAGTCACAGACGCTCGCTCTTGGCTGCATTCGATTCAGCTCGTGGCAGCCAGTCTAAAAAACACTATCTTGGACTTTTCTGCATGTTTCCCAGGCGAGCAATTGGCAGCATGTTCAGAACCATGTTTCTGAGGCTAATTCCTTAACCGTAAGTCCTAGACGCTCGATCTTGGCGGCATTCGTCTCAGCGCCTGGCAATTAGTATAGGAGCACTGTGTTTGACTTCTCTGGATGTTTCCCAGGCGAGTTATTGACAAGTAAATCCTAGACGCTCGATCTTGGTTATTTTCGCTTTCGCGGCTGGCAGTAAAAGAACCATGTTTCTGTGAATAACTCTTGAACCGTAAGTCACAGACGCTCGCTCTTGGCTGCATTCGATTCAGCTCGTGGCAGCCAGTCTAAAAAACACTATCTTGGACTTCTCTGCATGTTTCCCAGGCGAGCAATTGGCAGCATGTTCAGAACCATGTTTCTGTGAATAACTCTTGAACCGTAAGTCACAGACGCTCGCTCTTGGCTGCATTCGATTCAGCTCGTGGCAGCCAGTCTAAAAAACACTATCTTGGACTTCTCTGCATGTTTCCCAGGCGAGCAATTGGCAGCATGTTCAGAACCATGTTTCTGAGGCTAATTCCTTAACCGTAAGTCCTAGACGCTCGATCTTGGCGGCATTCGTCTCAGCGCCTGGCAATTAGTATAGGAGCACTGTGTTTGACTTCTCTGGATGTTTCCCAGGCGAGTTATTGACAAGTAAATCCTAGACGCTCGATCTTGGTTATTTTCGCTTTCGCGGCTGGCAGTAAAAGAACCATGTTTCTGTGAATAACTCTTGAACCGTAAGTCACAGACGCTCGCTCTTGGCTGCATTCGATTCAGCTCGTGGCAGCCAGTCTAAAAAACACTATCTTGGACTTCTCTGCATGTTTCCCAGGCGAGCTATTGGCAGCATGTCCAGAACCATGTTTCTGTGAATAACTCTTGAACCGTAAGTCACAGACGCTCGCTCTTGGCTGCATTCGATTCAGCTCGTGGCAGCCAGTCTAAAAAACACTATCTTGGACTTCTCTGCATGTTTCCCAGGCGAGCAATTGGCAGCATGTTCAGAACCATGTTTCTGTGAATAACTCTTGAACCGTAAGTCACAGACGCTCGCTCTTGGCTGCATTCGATTCAGCTCGTGGCAGCCAGTCTAAAAAACACTATCTTGGACTTCTCTGCATGTTTCCCAGGCGAGCAATTGGCAGCATGTTCAGAACCATGTTTCTGAGGCTAATTCCTTAACCGTAAGTCCTAGACGCTCGATCTTGGCGGCATTCGTCTCAGCGCCTGGCAATTAGTATAGGAGCACTGTGTTTGACTTCTCTGGATGTTTCCCAGGCGAGTTATTGACAAGTAAATCCTAGACGCTCGATCTTGGTTATTTTCGCTTTCGCGGCTGGCAGTAAAAAAACCATGTTTCTGTGAATAACTCTTGAACCGTAAGTCACAGACGCTCGCTCTTGACTGCATTCGATTCAGCTCGTGGCAGCCAGTCTAAAAAACACTATCTTGGACTTCTCTGCATGTTTCCCAGGCGAGCTATTGGCGGCATGTTCAGAACCATGTTTCTGTGAATAACTCTTGAATCGTAAGTCACAGACGCTCGCTCTTGGCTGCATTCGATTCAGCTCGTGGCAGCCAGTCTAAAAAACACTATCTTAGACTTCTCTGCATGTTTCCCAGGCGAGCAATTGGCAGCATGTTCAGAACCATGTTTCTGTGAATAACTCTTGAACCGTAAGTCACAGACGCTCGCTCTTGGCTGCATTCGATTCAGCTCGTGGCAGCCAGTCTAAAAAACACTATCTTGGACTTCTCTGCATGTTTCCCAGGCGAGCAATTGGCAGCATGTTCAGAACCATGTTTCTGAGGCTAATTCCTTAACCGTAAGTCCTAGACGCTCGATCTTGGCGGCATTCGTCTCAGCGCCTGGCAATTAGTATAGGAGCACTGTGTTTGACTTCTCTGGATGTTTCCCAGGCGAGTTATTGACAAGTAAATCCTAGACGCTCGATCTTGGTTATTTTCGCTTTTGCGGCTGGCAGTAAAAGAACCATGTTTCTGTGAATAACTCTTGAACCGTAAGTCACAGACGCTCGCTCTTGGCTGCATTCGATTCAGCTCGTGGCAGCCAGTCTAAAAAACACTATCTTGGACTTCTCTGCATGTTTCCCAGGCGAGCTATTGGCAGCATGTCCAGAACCATGTTTCTGTGAATAACTCTTGAACCGTAAGTCACAGACGCTCGCTCTTGGCTGCATTCGATTCAGCTCGTGGCAGCCAGTCTAAAAAACACTATCTTGGACTTCTCTGCATGTTTCCCAGGCGAGCAATTGGCAGCATGTTCAGAACCATGTTTCTGTGAATAACTCTTGAACCGTAAGTCACAGACGCTCGCTCTTGGCTGCATTCGATTCAGCTCGTGGCAGCCAGTCTAAAAAACACTATCTTGGACTTCTCTGCATGTTTCCCAGGCGAGCAATTGGCAGCATGTTCAGAACCATGTTTCTGAGGCTAATTCCTTAACCGTAAGTCCTAGACGCTCGATCTTGGCGGCATTCGTCTCAGCGCCTGGCAATTAGTATAGGAGCACTGTGTTTGACTTCTCTGGATGTTTCCCAGGCGAGTTATTGACAAGTAAATCCTAGACGCTCGATCTTGGTTATTTTCGCTTTCGCGGCTGGCAGTAAAAGAACCATGTTTCTGTGAATAACTCTTGAACCGTAAGTCACAGACGCTCGCTCTTGACTGCATTCGATTCAGCTCGTGGCAGCCAGTCTAAAAAACACTATCTTGGACTTCTCTGCATGTTTCCCAGGCGAGCTATTGGCAGCATGTTCAGAACCATGTTTCTGTGAATAACTCTTGAATCGTAAGTCACAGACGCTCGCACTTGGCTGCATTCGATTCAGCTCGTGGCAGCCAGTCTAAAAAACACTATCTTGGACTTCTCTGCATGTTTCCCAGGCGAGCAATTGGCAGCATGTTCAGAACCATGTTTCTGTGAATAACTCTTGAACCGTAAGTCACAGACGCTCGCTCTTGGCTGCATTCGATTCAGCTCGTGGCAGCCAGTCTAAAAAACACTATCTTGGACTTCTCTGCATGTTTCCCAGGCGAGCAATTGGCAGCATGTTCAGAACCATGTTTCTGAGGCTAATTCCTTAACCGTAAGTCCTAGACGCTCGATCTTGGCGGCATTCGTCTCAGCGCCTGGCAATTAGTATAGGAGCACTGTGTTTGACTTCTCTGGATGTTTCCCAGGCGAGTTATTGACAAGTAAATCCTAGACGCTCGATCTTGGTTATTTTCGCTTTCGCGGCTGGCAGTAAAAGAACCATGTTTCTGTGAATAACTCTTGAACCGTAAGTCACAGACGCTCGCTCTTGGCTGCATTCGATTCAGCTCGTGGCAGCCAGTCTAAAAAACACTATCTTGGACTTCTCTGCATGTTTCCCAGGCGAGCAATTGGCAGCATGTTCAGAACCATGTTTCTGAGGCTAATTCCTTAACCGTAAGTCAAAGACGCTCGATCTTGGCGGCATTCGTCTCAGCGCCTGGCAATTAGTATAGGAGCACTGTGTTTGACTTCTCTGGATGTTTCCCAGGCGAGTTATTGACAAGTAAATCCTAGACGCTCGATCTTGGTTATTTTCGCTTTCGCGGCTGGCAGTAAAAGAACCATGTTTCTGTGAATAACTCTTGAACCGTAAGTCACAGACGCTCGCTCTTGGCTGCATTCGATTCAGCTCGTGGCAGCCAGTCTAAAAAACACTATCTTGGACTTCTCTGCATGTTTCCCAGGCGAGCAATTGGCAGCATGTTCAGAACCATGTTTCTGTGAATAACTCTTGAACCGTAAGTCACAGACGCTCGCTCTTGGCTGCATTCGATTCAGCTCGTGGCAGCCAGTCTAAAAAACACTATCTTGGACTTCTCTGCATGTTTCCCAGGCGAGCAATTGGCAGCATGTTCAGAACCATGTTTCTGAGGCTAATTCCTTAACCGTAAGTCCTAGACGCTCGATCTTGGCGGCATTCGTCTCAGCGCCTGGCAATTAGTATAGGAGCACTGTGTTTGACTTCTCTGGATGTTTCCCAGGCGAGTTATTGACAAGTAAATCCTAGACGCTCGATCTTGGTTATTTTCGCTTTCGCGGCTGGCAGTAAAAGAACCATGTTTCTGTGAATAACTCTTGAACCGTAAGTCACAGACGCTCGCTCTTGACTGCATTCGATTCAGCTCGTGGCAGCCAGTCTAAAAAACACTATCTTGGACTTCTCTGCATGTTTCCCAGGCGAGCAATTGGCAGCATGTTCAGAACCATGTTTCTGTGAATAACTCTTGAACCGTAAGTCACAGACGCTCGCTCTTGGCTGCATTCGATTCAGCTCGTGGCAGCCAGTCTAAAAAACACTATCTTGGACTTCTCTGCATGTTTCCCAGGCGAGCAATTGGCAGCATGTTCAGAACCATGTTTCTGAGGCTAATTCCTTAACCGTAAGTCCTAGACGCTCGATCTTGGCGGCATTCGTCTCAGCGCCTGGCAATTAGTATAGGAGCACTGTGTTTGACTTCTCTGGATGTTTCCCAGGCGAGTTATTGACAAGTAAATCCTAGACGCTCGATCTTGGTTATTTTCGCTTTTGCGGCTGGCAGTAAAAGAACCATGTTTCTGTGAATAACTCTTGAACCGTAAGTCACAGACGCTCGCTCTTGGCTGCATTCGATTCAGCTCGTGGCAGCCAGTCTAAAAAACACTATCTTGGACTTCTCTGCATGTTTCCCAGGCGAGCTATTGGCAGCATGTCCAGAACCATGTTTCTGTGAATAACTCTTGAACCGTAAGTCACAGACGCTCGCTCTTGGCTGCATTCGATTCAGCTCGTGGCAGCCAGTCTAAAAAACACTATCTTGGACTTCTCTGCATGTTTCCCAGGCGAGCAATTGGCAGCATGTTCAGAACCATGTTTCTGTGAATAACTCTTGAACCGTAAGTCACAGACGCTCGCTCTTGGCTGCATTCGATTCAGCTCGTGGCAGCCAGTCTAAAAAACACTATCTTGGACTTCTCTGCATGTTTCCCAGGCGAGCAATTGGCAGCATGTTCAGAACCATGTTTCTGAGGCTAATTCCTTAACCGTAAGTCCTAGACGCTCGATCTTGGCGGCATTCGTCTCAGCGCCTGGCAATTAGTATAGGAGCACTGTGTTTGACTTCTCTGGATGTTTCCCAGGCGAGTTATTGACAAGTAAATCCTAGACGCTCGATCTTGGTTATTTTCGCTTTCGCGGCTGGCAGTAAAAGAACCATGTTTCTGTGAATAACTCTTGAACCGTAAGTCACAGACGCTCGCTCTTGACTGCATTCGATTCAGCTCGTGGCAGCCAGTCTAAAAAACACTATCTTGGACTTCTCTGCATGTTTCCCAGGCGAGCTATTGGCAGCATGTTCAGAACCATGTTTCTGTGAATAACTCTTGAATCGTAAGTCACAGACGCTCGCACTTGGCTGCATTCGATTCAGCTCGTGGCAGCCAGTCTAAAAAACACTATCTTGGACTTCTCTGCATGTTTCCCAGGCGAGCAATTGGCAGCATGTTCAGAACCATGTTTCTGTGAATAACTCTTGAACCGTAAGTCACAGACGCTCGCTCTTGGCTGCATTCGATTCAGCTCGTGGCAGCCAGTCTAAAAAACACTATCTTGGACTTCTCTGCATGTTTCCCAGGCGAGCAATTGGCAGCATGTTCAGAACCATGTTTCTGAGGCTAATTCCTTAACCGTAAGTCCTAGACGCTCGATCTTGGCGGCATTCGTCTCAGCGCCTGGCAATTAGTATAGGAGCACTGTGTTTGACTTCTCTGGATGTTTCCCAGGCGAGTTATTGACAAGTAAATCCTAGACGCTCGATCTTGGTTATTTTCGCTTTCGCGGCTGGCAGTAAAAGAACCATGTTTCTGTGAATAACTCTTGAACCGTAAGTCACAGACGCTCGCTCTTGGCTGCATTCGATTCAGCTCGTGGCAGCCAGTCTAAAAAACACTATCTTGGACTTCTCTGCATGTTTCCCAGGCGAGCAATTGGCAGCATGTTCAGAACCATGTTTCTGTGAATAACTCTTGAACCGTAAGTCACAGACGCTCGCCCTTGGCTGTATTCGATTCAGCTCGTGGCAGCCAGTCTAAAAAACACTATCTTGGACTTCTCTGCATGTTTCCCAGGCGAGCAATTGGCAGCATGTTCAGAACCATGTTTCTGTGAATAACTCTTGAACCGTAAGTCACAGACGCTCGCCCTTGGCTGTATTCGATTCAGCTCGTGGCAGCCAGTCTAAAAAACACTATCTTGGACTTCTCTGCATGTTTCCCAGGCGAGCTATTGGCAGCATGTTCAGAACCATGTTTCTGTGAATAACTCTTGAACCGTAAGTCACAGACGCTCGCTCTTGGCTGCATTCGATTCAGCTCGTGGCAGCCAGTCTAAAAAACACTATCTTGGACTTCTCTGCATGTTTCCCAGGCGAGCAATTGGCAGCATGTTCAGAACCATGTTTCTGTGAATAACTCTTGAACCGTAAGTCACAGACGCTCGCTCTTGGCTGCATTCGATTCAGCTCGTGGCAGCCAGTCTAAAAAACACTATCTTGGACTTCTCTGCATGTTTCCCAGGCAAATGTTTCTAAAGCTAATTCTTGAACCGTAAGTCCTAGACGCTCGATCTTGGCGGCATTCGTCTCAGCGCCTGGCAATTAGTATAGGAGCACTGTGTTTGACTTCTCTGGATGTTTCCCTGGCGAGTTATTGACAAGTAAATCCTAGACGCTCGATCTTGGTTATTTTCGCTTTCGCGGCTGGCAGTAAAAGAACCATGTTTCTGTGAATAACTCTTGAACCGTAAGTCACAGACGCTCGCTCTTGGCTGCATTCGATTCAGCTCGTGGCAGCCAGTCTAAAAAACACTATCTTGGACTTCTCTGCATGTTTCCCAGGCGAGCAATTGGCAGCATGTTCAGAACCATGTTTCTGAGGCTAATTCCTTAACCGTAAGTCCTAGACGCTCGATCTTGGCGGCATTCGTCTCAGCGCCTGGCAATTAGTATAGGAGCACTGTGTTTGACTTCTCTGGATGTTTCCCAGGCGAGTTATTGACAAGTAAATCCTAGACGCTCGATCTTGGTTATTTTCGCTTTCGCGGCTGGCAGTAAAAGAACCATGTTTCTGTGAATAACTCTTGAACCGTAAGTCACAGACGCTCGCTCTTGGCTGCATTCGATTCAGCTCGTGGCAGCCAGTCTAAAAAACACTATCTTGGACTTCTCTGCATGTTTCCCAGGCGAGCAATTGGCAGCATGTTCAGAACCATGTTTCTGTGAATAACTCTTGAACCGTAAGTCACAGACGCTCGCCCTTGGCTGTATTCGATTCAGCTCGTGGCAGCCAGTCTAAAAAACACTATCTTGGACTTCTCTGCATGTTTCCCAGGCGAGCTATTGGCAGCATGTTCAGAACCATGTTTCTGTGAATAACTCTTGAACCGTAAGTCACAGACGCTCGCTCTTGGCTGCATTCGATTCAGCTCGTGGCAGCCAGTCTAAAAAACACTATCTTGGACTTCTCTGCATGTTTCCCAGGCGAGCAATTGGCAGCATGTTCAGAACCATGTTTCTGTGAATAACTCTTGAACCGTAAGTCACAGACGCTCGCTCTTGGCTGCATTCGATTCAGCTCGTGGCAGCCAGTCTAAAAAACACTATCTTGGACTTCTCTGCATGTTTCCCAGGCAAATGTTTCTAAAGCTAATTCTTGAACCGTAAGTCCTAGACGCTCGATCTTGGCGGCATTCGTCTCAGCGCCTGGCAATTAGTATAGGAGCACTGTGTTTGACTTCTCTGGATGTTTCCCTGGCGAGTTATTGACAAGTAAATCCTAGACGCTCGATCTTGGTTATTTTCGCTTTCGCGGCTGGCAGTAAAAGAACCATGTTTCTGTGAATAACTCTTGAACCGTAAGTCACAGACGCTCGCTCTTGGCTGCATTCGATTCAGCTCGTGGCAGCCAGTCTAAAAAACACTATCTTGGACTTCTCTGCATGTTTCCCAGGCGAGCAATTGGCAGCATGTTCAGAACCATGTTTCTGAGGCTAATTCCTTAACCGTAAGTCCTAGACGCTCGATCTTGGCGGCATTCGTCTCAGCGCCTGGCAATTAGTATAGGAGCACTGTGTTTGACTTCTCTGGATGTTTCCCAGGCGAGTTATTGACAAGTAAATCCTAGACGCTCGATCTTGGTTATTTTCGCTTTCGCGGCTGGCAGTAAAAGAACCATGTTTCTGTGAATAACTCTTGAACCGTAAGTCACAGACGCTCGCTCTTGGCTGCATTCGATTCAGCTCGTGGCAGCCAGTCTAAAAAACACTATCTTGGACTTCTCTGCATGTTTCCCAGGCGAGCAATTGGCAGCATGTTCAGAACCATGTTTCTGTGAATAACTCTTGAACCGTAAGTCACAGACGCTCGCTCTTGGCTGCATTCGATTCAGCTCGTGGCAGCCAGTCTAAAAAACACTATATTGGACTTCTCTGCATGTTTCCCAGGCGAGCAATTGGCAGCATGTTCAGAACCATGTTTCTGAGGCTAATTCCTTAACCGTAAGTCCTAGACGCTCGATCTTGGCGGCATTCGTCTCAGCGCCTGGCAATTAGTATAGGAGCACTGTGTTTGACTTCTCTGGATGTTTCCCAGGCGAGTTATTGACAAGTAAATCCTAGACGCTCGATCTTGGTTATTTTCGCTTTCGCGGCTGGCAGTAAAAGAACCATGTTTCTGTGAATAACTCTTGAACCGTAAGTCACAGACGCTCGCTCTTGGCTGCATTCGATTCAGCTCGTGGCAGCCAGTCTAAAAAACACTATCTTGGACTTCTCTGCATGTTTCCCAGGCGAGCTATTGGCAGCATGTTCAGAACCATGTTTCTGTGAATAACTCTTGAACCGTAAGTCACAGACGCTCGCTCTTGGCTGCATTCGATTCAGCTCGTGGCAGCCAGTCTAAAAAACACTATCTTGGACTTCTCTGCATGTTTCCCAGGCGAGCAATTGGCAGCATGTTCAGAACCATGTTTCTGTGAATAACTCTTGAACCGTAAGTCACAGACGCTCGCTCTTGGCTGCATTCGATTCAGCTCGTGGCAGCCAGTCTAAAAAACACTATCTTGGACTTCTCTGCATGTTTCCCAGGCGAGCAATTGGCAGCATGTTCAGAACCATGTTTCTGAGGCTAATTCCTTAACCGTAAGTCCTAGACGCTCGATCTTGGCGGCATTCGTCTCAGCGCCTGGCAATTAGTATAGGAGCACTGTGTTTGACTTCTCTGGATGTTTCCCAGGCGAGTTATTGACAAGTAAATCCTAGACGCTCGATCTTGGTTATTTTCACTTTCGCGGCTGGCAGTAAAAGAACCATGTTTCTGTGAATAACTCTTGAACCGTAAGTCACAGACGCTCGCTCTTGGCTGCATTCGATTCAGCTCGTGGCAGCCAGTCTAAAAAACACTATCTTGGACTTCTCTGCATGTTTCCCAAGCGAGCTATTGGCAGCATGTCCAGAACCATGTTTCTGTGAATAACTCTTGAACCGTAAGTCACAGACGCTCGCTCTTGGCTGCATTCGATTCAGCTCGTGGCAGCCAGTCTAAAAAACACTATCTTGGACTTCTCTGCATGTTTCCCAGGCGAGCAATTGGCAGCATGTTCAGAACCATGTTTCTGTGAATAACTCTTGAACCGTAAGTCACAGACGCTCGCTCTTGGCTGCATTCGATTCAGCTCGTGGCAGCCAGTCTAAAAAACACTATCTTGGACTTCTCTGCATGTTTCCCAGGCGAGCAATTGGCAGCATGTTCAGAACCATGTTTCTGAGGCTAATTCCTTAACCGTAAGTCCTAGACGCTCGATCTTGGCGGCATTCGTCTCATCGCCTGGCAATTAGTATAGGAGCACTGTGTTTGACTTCTCTGGATGTTTCCCAGGCGAGTTATTAACAAGTAAATCCTAGACGCTCGATCTTGGTTATTTTCGCTTTCGCGGCTGGCAGTAAAAAAACCATGTTTCTGTGAATAACTCTTGAACCGTAAGTCACAGACGCTCGCTCTTGACTGCATTCGATTCAGCTCGTGGCAGCCAGTCTAAAAAACACTATCTTGGACTTCTCTGCATGTTTCCCAGGCGAGCTATTGGCGGCATGTTCAGAACCATGTTTCTGTGAATAACTCTTGAATCGTAAGTCACAGACGCTCGCTCTTGGCTGCATTCGATTCAGCTCGTGGCAGCCAGTCTAAAAAACACTATCTTGGACTTCTCTGCATGTTTCCCAGGCGAGCAATTGGCAGCATGTTCAGAACCATGTTTCTGTGAATAACTCTTGAACCGTAAGTCACAGACGCTCGCTCTTGGCTGCATTCGATTCAGCTCGTGGCAGCCAGTCTAAAAAACACTATCTTGGACTTCTCTGCATGTTTCCCAGGCGAGCAATTGGCAGCATGTTCAGAACCATGTTTCTGAGGCTAATTCCTTAACCGTAAGTCCTAGACGCTCGATCTTGGCGGCATTCGTCTCAGCGCCTGGCAATTAGTATAGGAGCACTGTGTTTGACTTCTCTGGATGTTTCCCAGGCGAGTTATTGACAAGTAAATCCTAGACGCTCGATCTTGGTTATTTTCGCTTTCGCGGCTGGCAGTAAAAGAACCATGTTTCTGTGAATAACTCTTGAACCGTAAGTCACAGACGCTCGCTCTTGGCTGCATTCGATTCAGCTCGTGGCAGCCAGTCTAAAAAACACTATCTTGGACTTCTCTGCATGTTTCCCAGGCGAGCAATTGGCAGCATGTTCAGAACCATGTTTCTGTGAATAACTCTTGAACCGTAAGTCACAGACGCTCGCTCTTGGCTGCATTCGATTCAGCTCGTGGCAGCCAGTCTAAAAAACACTATCTTGGACTTCTCTGCATGTTTCCCAGGCGAGCAATTGGCAGCATGTTCAGAACCATGTTTCTGAGGCTAATTCCTTAACCGTAAGTCCTAGACGCTCGATCTTGGCGGCATTCGTCTCAGCGCCTGGCAATTAGTATAGGAGCACTGTGTTTGACTTCTCTGGATGTTTCCCAGGCGAGTTATTGACAAGTAAATCCTAGACGCTCGATCTTGGTTATTTTCGCTTTCGCGGCTGGCAGTAAAAAAACCATGTTTCTGTGAATAACTCTTGAACCGTAAGTCACAGACGCTCGCTCTTGACTGCATTCGATTCAGCTCGTGGCAGCCAGTCTAAAAAAACACTATCTTGGACTTCTCTGCATGTTTCCCAGGCGAGCTATTGGCGGCATGTTCAGAACCATGTTTCTGTGAATAACTCTTGAATCGTAAGTCACAGACGCTCGCTCTTGGCTGCATTCGATTCAGCTCGTGGCAGCCAGTCTAAAAAACACTATCTTGGACTTCTCTGCATGTTTCCCAGGCGAGCAATTGGCAGCATGTTCAGAACCATGTTTCTGTGAATAACTCTTGAACCGTAAGTCACAGACGCTCGCTCTTGGCTGCATTCGATTCAGCTCGTGGCAGCCAGTCTAAAAAACACTATCTTGGACTTCTCTGCATGTTTCCCAGGCGAGCAATTGGCAGCATGTTCAGAACCATGTTTCTGAGGCTAATTCCTTAACCGTAAGTCCTAGACGCTCGATCTTGGCGGCATTCGTCTCAGCGCCTGGCAATTAGTATAGGAGCACTGTGTTTGACTTCTCTGGATGTTTCCCAGGCGAGTTATTGACAAGTAAATCCTAGACGCTCGATCTTGGTTATTTTCGCTTTCGCGGCTGGCAGTAAAGTTCAAAACCATGTTTCTGTGAATAACTCTTGAACCGTAAGTCACAGACGCTCGCTCTTGACTGCATTCGATTCAGCTCGTGGCAGCCAGTCTAAAAAACACTATCTTGGACTTCTCTGCATGTTTCCCAGGCGAGCTATTGGCGGCATGTTCAGAACCATGTTTCTGTGAATAACTCTTGAATCGTAAGTCACAGACGCTCGCTCTTGGCTGAATTCGATTCAGCTCGTGGCAGCCAGTCTAAAAAACACTATCTTGGACTTCTCTGCATGTTTCCCAGGCGAGCAATTGGCAGCATGTTCAGAACCATGTTTCTGTGAATAACTCTTGAACCGTAAGTCACAGACGCTCGCTCTTGGCTGCATTCGATTCAGCTCGTGGCAGCCAGTCTAAAAAACACTATCTTGGACTTCTCTGCATGTTTCCCAGGCGAGCAATTGGCAGCATGTTCAGAACCATGTTTCTGAGGCTAATTCCTTAACCGTAAGTCCTAGACGCTCGATCTTGGCGGCATTCGTCTCAGCGCCTGGCAATTAGTATAGGAGCACTGTGTTTGACTTCTCTGGATGTTTCCCAGGCGAGTTATTGACAAGTAAATCCTAGACGCTCGATCTTGGTTATTTGCGCTTTCGCGGCTGGCAGTAAAAGAACCATGTTTCTGTGAATAACTCTTGAACCGTAAGTCACAGACGCTCGCTCTTGGCTGCATTCGATTCAGCTCGTGGCAGCCAGTCTAAAAAACACTATCTTGGACTTCTCTGCATGTTTCCCAGACGAGCTATTGGCAGCATGTCCAGAACCATGTTTCTGTGAATAACTCTTGAACCGTAAGTCACAGACGCTCGCTCTTGGCTGCATTCGATTCAGCTCGTGGCAGCCAGTCTAAAAAACACTATCTTGGACTTCTCTGCATGTTTCCCAGGCGAGCAATTGGCAGCATGTTCAGAACCATGTTTCTGTGAATAACTCTTGAACCGTAAGTCACAGACGCTCGCTCTTGGCTGCATTCGATTCAGCTCGTGGCAGCCAGTCTAAAAAACACTATCTTGGACTTCTCTGCATGTTTCCCAGGCGAGCAATTGGCAGCATGTTCAGAACCATGTTTCTGAGGCTAATTCCTTAACCGTAAGTCCTAGACGCTCGATCTTGGCGGCATTCGTCTCAGCGCCTGGCAATTAGTATAGGAGCACTGTGTTTGACTTCTCTGGATGTTTCCCAGGCGAGTTATTGACAAGTAAATCCTAGACGCTCGATCTTGGTTATTTTCGCTTTCGCGGCTGGCAGTAAAAGAACCATGTTTCTGTGAATAACTCTTGAACCGTAAGTCACAGACGCTCGCTCTTGACTGCATTCGATTCAGCTCGTGGCAGCCAGTCTAAAAAACACTATCTTGGACTTCTCTGCATGTTTCCCAGGCGAGCTATTGGCAGCATGTTCAGAACCATGTTTCTGTGAATAACTCTTGAATCGTAAGTCACAGACGCTCGCACTTGGCTGCATTCGATTCAGCTCGTGGCAGCCAGTCTAAAAAACACTATCTTGGACTTCTCTGCATGTTTCCCAGGCGAGCAATTGGCAGCATGTTCAGAACCATGTTTCTGTGAATAACTCTTGAACCGTAAGTCACAGACGCTCGCTCTTGGCTGCATTCGATTCAGCTCGTGGCAGCCAGTCTAAAAAACACTATCTTGGACTTCTCTGCATGTTTCCCAGGCGAGCAATTGGCAGCATGTTCAGAACCATGTTTCTGAGGCTAATTCCTTAACCGTAAGTCCTAGACGCTCGATCTTGGCGGCATTCGTCTCAGCGCCTGGCAATTAGTATAGGAGCACTGTGTTTGACTTCTCTGGATGTTTCCCAGGCGAGTTATTGACAAGTAAATCCTAGACGCTCGATCTTGGTTATTTTCGCTTTCGCGGCTGGCAGTAAAGTTCAGAACCATGTTTCTGTGAGTAACTCTTGAACCGTAAGTCACAGACGCTCGCTCTTGGCTGCATTCGATTCAGCTCGTGGCAGCCAGTCTAAAAAACACTATCTTGGACTTCTCTGCATGTTTCCCAGGCGAGCTATTGGCAGCATGTTCAGAACCATGTTTCTGTGAATAACTCTTGAACCGTAAGTCACAGACGCTCGCTCTTGGCTGCATTCGATTCAGCTCGTGGCAGCCAGTCTAAAAAACACTATCTTGGACTTCTCTGCATGTTTCCCAGGCGAGCAATTGGCAGCCTGTTCAGAACCATGTTTCTGAGGCTAATTCCTTAACCGTAAGTCCTAGACGCTCGATCTTGGCGGCATTCGTCTCAGCGCCTGGCAATTAGTATAGGAGCACTGTGTTTGACTTCTCTGGATGTTTCCCAGGCGAGTTATTGACAAGTAAATCCTAGACGCTCGATCTTGGTTATTTTCGCTTTCGCGGCTGGCAGTAAAAGAACCATGTTTCTGTGAATAACTCTTGAACCGTAAGTCACAGACGCTCGCTCTTGGCTGCATTCGATTCAGCTCGTGGCAGCCAGTCTAAAAAACACTATCTTGGACTTCTCTGCATGTTTCCCAGGCGAGCAATTGGCAGCATGTTCAGAACCATGTTTCTGTGAATAACTCTTGAACCGTAAGTCACAGACGCTCGCCCTTGGCTGTATTCGATTCAGCTCGTGGCAGCCAGTCTAAAAAACACTATCTTGGACTTCTCTGCATGTTTCCCAGGCGAGCAATTGGCAGCATGTTCAGAACCATGTTTCTGTGAATAACTCTTCAACCGTAAGTCACAGACGCTCGCCCTTGGCTGTATTCGATTCAGCTCGTGGCAGCCAGTCTAAAAAACACTATCTTGGACTTCTCTGCATGTTTCCCAGGCGAGCTATTGGCAGCATGTTCAGAACCATGTTTCTGTGAATAACTCTTGAACCGTAAGTCACAGACGCTCGCTCTTGGCTGCATTCGATTCAGCTCGTGGCAGCCAGTCTAAAAAACACTATCTTGGACTTCTCTGCATGTTTCCCAGGCAAATGTTTCTAAAGCTAATTCTTGAACCGTAAGTCCTAGACGCTCGATCTTGGCGGCATTCGTCTCAGCGCCTGGCAATTAGTATTGAAGCACTGTCTTTGACTTCTCTGGATGTTTCCCAGGCGAGTTATTGACAAGTAAATCCTAGACGCTCGATCTTGGTTATTTTCGCTTTCGCGGCTGGCAGTAAAGTTCAGAACCATGTTTCTGTGAATAACTCTTGAACCGTAAGTCACAGACGCTCGCTCTTGGCTGCATTCGATTCAGCTCGTGGCAGCCAGTCTAAAAAACACTATCTTGGACTTCTCTGCATGTTTCCCAGGCGAGCAATTGGCAGCATGTTCAGAACCATGTTTCTGTGAATAACTCTTGAACCGTAAGTCACAGACGCTCGCTCTTGGCTGCATTCGATTCAGCTCGTGGCAGCCAGTCTAAAAAACACTATCTTGGACTTCTCTGCATGTTTCCCAGGCGAGCAATTGGCAGCATGTTCAGAACCATGTTTCTGAGGCTAATTCCTTAACCGTAAGTCCTAGACGCTCGATCTTGGCGGCATTCGTCTCAGCGCCTGGCAATTAGTATAGGAGCACTGTGTTTGACTTCTCTGGATGTTTCCCAGGCGAGTTATTGACAAGTAAATCCTAGACGCTCGATCTTGGTTATTTTCGCTTTCGCGGCTTGCAGTAAAAGAACCATGTTTCTGTGAATAACTCTTGAACCGTAAGTCACAGACGCTCGCTCTTGGCTGCATTCGATTCAGCTCGTGGCAGCCAGTCTAAAAAACACTATCTTGGACTTCTCTGCATGTTTCCCAGGCGAGCTATTGGCAGCATGTCCAGAACCATGTTTCTGTGAATAACTCTTGAACCGTAAGTCACAGACGCTCGCTCTTGGCTGCATTCGATTCAGCTCGTGGCAGCCAGTCTAAAAAACACTATCTTGGACTTCTCTGCATGTTTCCCAGGCGAGCAATTGGCAGCATGTTCAGAACCATGTTTCTGAGGCTAATTTCTTAACCGTAAGTCCTAGACGCTCGATCTTGGCGGCATTCGTCTCAGCGCCTGGCAATTAGTATAGGAGCACTGTGTTTGACTTCTCTGGATGTTTCCCAGGCGAGTTATTGACAAGTAAATCCTAGACGCTCGATCTTGGTTATTTTCGCTTTCGCGGCTGGCAGTAAAAGAACCATGTTTCTGTGAATAACTCTTGAACCGTAAGTCACAGACGCTCGCTCTTGGCTGCATTCGATTCAGCTCGTGGCAGCCAGTCTAAAAAACACTATCTTGGACTTCTCTGCATGTTTCCCAGGCGAGCTATTGGCAGCATGTTCAGAACCATGTTTCTGTGAATAACTCTTGAACCGTAAGTCACAGACGCTCGCTCTTGGCTGCATTCGATTCAGCTCGTGGCAGCCAGTCTAAAAAACACTATCTTGGACTTCTCTGCATGTTTCCCAGGCGAGCAATTGGCAGCATGTTCAGAACCATGTTTCTGTGAATAACTCTTGAACCGTAAGTCACAGACGCTCGCTCTTGGCTGCATTCGATTCAGCTCGTGGCAGCCAGTCTAAAAAACACTATCTTGGACTTCTCTGCATGTTTCCCAGGCGAGCAATTGGCAGCATGTTCAGAACCATGTTTCTGAGGCTAATTCCTTAACCGTAAGTCCTAGACGCTCGATCTTGGCGGCATTCGTCTCAGCGCCTGGCAATTAGTATAGGAGCACTGTGTTTGACTTCTCTGGATGTTTCCCAGGCGAGTTATTGACAAGTAAATCCTAGACGCTCGATCTTGGTTATTTTCGCTTTCGCGGCTGGCAGTAAAAGAACCATGTTTCTGTGAATAACTCTTGAACCGTAAGTCACAGACGCTCGCTCTTGGCTGCATTCGATTCAGCTCGTGGCAGCCAGTCTAAAAAACACTATCTTGTTCTTTTTTGAATGTTTCCCAGGCGAGCAATTGGCAGCATGTTCAGAACCATGTTTCTGTGAATAACTCTTGAACCGTAAGTCACAGACGCTCGCTCTTGGCTGCATTCGATTCAGCTCGTGGCAGCCAGTCTAAAAAACACTATCTTGGACTTCTCTGCATGTTTCCCAGGCGAGCAATTGGCAGCATGTTCAGAACCATGTTTCTGAGGCTAATTCCTTAACCGTAAGTCCTAGACGCTCGATCTTGGCGGCATTCGTCTCAGCGCCTGACAATTAGTATAGGAGCACTGTGTTTGACTTCTCTGGATGTTTCCCAGGCGAGTTATTGACAAGTAAATCCTAGACGCTCGATCTTGGTTATTTTCGCTTTCGCGGCTGGCAGTAAAAGAACCATGTTTCTGTGAATAACTCTTGAACCGTAAGTCACAGACGCTCGCTCTTGGCTGCATTCGATTCAGCTCGTGGCAGCCAGTCTAAAAAACACTATCTTGGACTTCTCTGCATGTTTCCCAGGCGAGCAATTGGCAGCATGTTCAGAACCATGTTTCTGACGCTAATTCCTTAACCGTAAGTCCTAGACGCTCGATCTTGGCGGCATTCGTCTCAGCGCCTGGCAATTAGTATAGGAGCACTGTGTTTGACTTCTCTGGATGTTTCCCAGGCGAGTTATTGACAAGTAAATCCTAGACGCTCGATCTTGGTTATTTTCGCTTTCGCGGCTGGCAGTAAAATAACCATGTTTCTGTGAATAACTCTTGAACCGTAAGTCACAGGCGCTCGCTCTTGGCTGCATTCGATTCAGCTCGTGGCAGCCAGTCTAAAAAACACTATCTTGGACTTCTCTGAATGTTTCCCAGGCGAGCAATTGGCAGCATGTTCAGAACCATGTTTCTGTGAATAACTCTTGAACCGTAAGTCACAGACGCTCGCTCTTGGCTGCATTCGATTCAGCTCGTGGCAGCCAGTCTAAAAAACACTATCTTGGACTTCTCTGCATGTTTCCCAGGCGAGCAATTGGCAGCATGTTCAGAACCATGTTTCTGAGGCTAATTCCTTAACCGTAAGTCCTAGACGCTCGATCTTGGCGGCATTCGTCTCAGCGCCTGGCAATTAGTATAGGAGCACTGTGTTTGACTTCTCTGGATGTTTCCCAGGCGAGTTATTGACAAGTAAATCCTAGACGCTCGATCTTGGTTATTTTCGCTTTCGCGGCTGGCAGTAAAATAACCATGTTTCTGTGAATAACTCTTGAACCGTAAGTCACAGGCGCTCGCTCTTGGCTGCATTCGATTCAGCTCGTGGCAGCCAGTCTAAAAAACACTATCTTGGACTTCTCTGAATGTTTCCCAGGCGAGCAATTGGCAGCATGTTCAGAACCATGTTTCTGTGAATAACTCTTGAACCGTAAGTCACAGACGCTCGCTCTTGGCTGCATTCGATTCAGCTCGTGGCAGCCAGTCTAAAAAACACTATCTTGGACTTCTCTGCATGTTTCCCAGGCGAGCAATTGGCAGCATGTTCAGAACCATGTTTCTGAGGCTAATTCCTTAACCGTAAGTCCTAGACGCTCGATCTTGGCGGCATTCGTCTCAGCGCCTGGCAATTAGTATAGGAGCACTGTGTTTGACTTCTCTGGATGTTTCCCAGGCGAGTTATTGACAAGTAAATCCTAGACGCTCGATCTTGGTTATTTTCGCTTTCGCGGCTGGCAGTAAAAGAACCATGTTTCTGTGAATAACTCTTGAACCGTAAGTCACAGACGCTCGCTCTTGGCTGCATTCGATTCAGCTCGTGGCAGCCAGTCTAAAAAACACTATCTTGGACTTCTCTGCATGTTTCCCAGGCGAGCTATTGGCAGCATGTTCAGAACCATGTTTCTGTGAATAACTCTTGAACCGTAAGTCACAGACGCTCGCTCATGGCTGCATTCGATTCAGCTCGTGGCAGCCAGTCTAAAAAACACTATCTTGGACTTCTCTGCATGTTTCCCAGGCGAGCAATTGGCAGCATGTTCAGAACCATGTTTCTGAGGCTAATTCCTTAACCGTAAGTCAAAGACGCTCGATCTTGGCGGCATTCCTCTCAGCGCCTGGCAATTAGTATAGGAGCACTGTGTTTGACTTCTCTGGATGTTTCCCAGGCGAGTTATTGACAAGTAAATCCTAGACGCTCGATCTTGGTTATTTTCGCTTTCGCGGCTGCCAGTAAAAGAACCATGTTTCTGTGAATAACTCTTGAACCGTAAGTCACAGACGCTCGCTCTTGGCTGCATTCGATTCAGCTCGTGGCAGCCAGTCTAAAAAACACTATCTTGGACTTCTCTGCATGTTTCCCAGGCGAGCTATTGGCAGCATGTTCAGAACCATGTTTCTGTGAATAACTCTTGAACCGTAAGTCACAGACGCTCGCTCTTGGCTGCATTCGATTCAGCTCGTGGCAGCCAGTCTAAAAAACACTATCTTGGACTTCTCTGCATGTTTCCCAGGCGAGCAATTGGCAGCATGTTCAGAACCATGTTTCTGAGGCTAATTCCTTAACCGTAAGTCCTAGACGCTCGATCTTGGCGGCATTCGTCTCAGCGCCTGGCAATTAGTATAGGAGCACTGTGTTTGACTTCTCTGGATGTTTCCCAGGCGAGTTATTGACAAGTAAATCCTAGACGCTCGATCTTGGTTATTTTCGCTTTCGCGGCTGGCAGTAAAAGAACCATGTTTCTGTGAATAACTCTTGAACCGTAAGTCACAGACGCTCGCTCTTGGCTGCATTCGATTCAGCTCGTGGCAGCCAGTCTAAAAAACACTATCTTGGACTTCTCTGCATGTTTCCCAGGCGAGCAATTGGCAGCATGTTCAGAACCATGTTTCTGTGAATAACTCTTGAACCGTAAGTCACAGACGCTCGCCCTTGGCTGTATTCGATTCAGCTCGTGGCAGCCAGTCTAAAAAACACTATCTTGGACTTCTCTGCATGTTTCCCAGGCGAGCTATTGGCAGCATGTTCAGAACCATGTTTCTGTGAATAACTCTTGAACCGTAAGTCACAGACGCTCGCTCTTGGCTGCATTCGATTCAGCTCGTGGCAGCCAGTCTAAAAAACACTATCTTGGACTTCTCTGCATGTTTCCCAGGCGAGCAATTGGCAGCATGTTCAGAACCATGTTTCTGTGAATAACTCTTGAACCGTAAGTCACAGACGCTCGCTCTTGGCTGCATTCGATTCAGCTCGTGGCAGCCAGTCTAAAAAACACTATCTTGGACTTCTCTGCATGTTTCCCAGGCAAATGTTTCTAAAGCTAATTCTTGAACCGTAAGTCCTAGACGCTCGATCTTGGCGGCATTCGTCTCAGCGCCTGGCAATTAGTATAGGAGCACTGTGTTTGACTTCTCTGGATGTTTCCCTGGCGAGTTATTGACAAGTAAATCCTAGACGCTCGATCTTGGTTATTTTCGCTTTCGCGGCTGGCAGTAAAAGAACCATGTTTCTGTGAATAACTCTTGAACCGTAAGTCACAGACGCTCGCTCTTGGCTGCATTCGATTCAGCTCGTGGCAGCCAGTCTAAAAAACACTATCTTGGACTTCTCTGCATGTTTCCCAGGCGAGCAATTGGCAGCATGTTCAGAACCATGTTTCTGAGGCTAATTCCTTAACCGTAAGTCCTAGACGCTCGATCTTGGCGGCATTCGTCTCAGCGCCTGGCAATTAGTATAGGAGCACTGTGTTTGACTTCTCTGGATGTTTCCCAGGCGAGTTATTGACAAGTAAATCCTAGACGCTCGATCTTGGTTATTTTCGCTTTCGCGGCTGGCAGTAAAAGAACCATGTTTCTGTGAATAACTCTTGAACCGTAAGTCACAGACGCTCGCTCTTGGCTGCATTCGATTCAGCTCGTGGCAGCCAGTCTAAAAAACACTATCTTGGACTTCTCTGCATGTTTCCCAGGCGAGCAATTGGCAGCATGTTCAGAACCATGTTTCTGTGAATAACTCTTGAACCGTAAGTCACAGACGCTCGCTCTTGGCTGCATTCGATTCAGCTCGTGGCAGCCAGTCTAAAAAACACTATATTGGACTTCTCTGCATGTTTCCCAGGCGAGCAATTGGCAGCATGTTCAGAACCATGTTTCTGAGGCTAATTCCTTAACCGTAAGTCCTAGACGCTCGATCTTGGCGGCATTCGTCTCAGCGCCTGGCAATTAGTATAGGAGCACTGTGTTTGACTTCTCTGGATGTTTCCCAGGCGAGTTATTGACAAGTAAATCCTAGACGCTCGATCTTGGTTATTTTCGCTTTCGCGGCTGGCAGTAAAAGAACCATGTTTC
>NW_027463680.1:0-63062 GCF_050947455.1 Rhinoderma darwinii | reverse complement strand
GATGTTTCCCAGGCGAGCTATTGGCAGCATGTTCAGAACCACTGTTTCTGAGGCTAATTCTTGAACCGTAAGTCTTAGACGCTCGATCTTGGCGCCATTCGTCTCAGCGCCTGCAATTAGTATAGAAGCACTGTTCCCACTGTTTCTGAGGCTAATTCTTGAACCGTAAGTCATAGACGCTAGATCTTGGCGGCATTCGTCTCAGCGCCTGGCAATTAGTATAGAAGCACTGTTTCCCACTGTTTCTGAGGCTAATTCTTGAACCGTAAGTCATAGACGCTAGATCTTGGCGGCATTCGTCTCAGCGCCTGGCATTAGTATAGAAGCACTGTCTTTGACTTCTCTGGATGTTTCCCAGGCGAGCTATTGACAAGTAAATCCTAGACGCTCGATCTTGGTTATTTTCGCTTTCGCGGCTGGCAGCAAAGTTCAGAACCATGTTTCTGTGAATAACTCTTGAACCGTAAGTCACAGACGCTCGCTCTTGGCTGCATTCGTTTCAGCTCGTGGCAGCCAGTCTAAAAAACACTATCTTGGACTTCTCTGGATGTTTCCCAGGCGAGCTATTGGCAGCATGTTCAGAACGACTGTTTCTGAGGCTAATTCTTGAACCGTAAGTCATAGACGCTCGATCTTGGCGGCATTCGTCTCAGCGCCTGGCAATTAGTATAGGAAGCACTGTTTCCCACTGTTTCTGAGGCTAATTCTTGAACCGTAAGTCTTAGACGCTTGATCTTGGCGGCATTCGTCTCAGCGCCTGGCAATTAGTATAGAAGCACTGTCTTTGACTTCTCTGGATGTTTCCCAGGCGAGCTATTCACAAATAAATCCTAGACGCTCGATCTTGGTTACTTTCGCTTTCGCGGCTGGCAGCAAAGTTCAGAACCATGTTTCTGTGAATAACTCTTGAACCGTAAGTCACAGACGCTCGCTCTTGGCTGCATTCGTTTCAGCTTGTGGCAGCCAGTCTAAAAAACACTATCTTGGACTTCTCTGGATGTTTCCCAGTCGAGCTATTGGCAGCATGCTCAGAACCACTGTTTCTGAGGCTAATTCTTGAACCGTAAGTCATAGACGCTCGATCTTGGCGGCATTCGTCTCAGCGCCTGGCAATTAGTATAGAAGCACTGTCTTTGACTTCACTGGATGTTTCCCAGGCGAGCTATTGACAAGTAAATCCTAGACGCTCGATCTTGGTTATTTTCGCTTTCGCGGCTGGCAGCAAAGTTCAGAACCATGTTTCTGTGAATAACTCTTGAACCGTAAGTCACAGACGCTCGCTCTTGGCTGCATTCGTTTCAGCTTGTGGCAGCCAGTCTAAAAAACACTATCTTGGACTTCTCTGGATGTTTCCCAGGTGAGCTATTGGCAGCATGTTCAGAACCACTGTTTCTGAGGCTAATTCTTGAACCGTAAGTCATAGAAGCTCGATCTTGGCGGCATTCGTCTCAGCGCCTGGCAATTAGTATAGAAACACTGTTTCCCAGTGTTTCTGAGGCTAATTCTTAAACCGTAAGTCTTAGACGCTCGATCTTGGCGGCATTCGTCTCAGCGCCTGGCCATTAGTATAGAGGCACTGTATTTGACTTCTCTGGATGTTTCCCAGGCGAGCTATTGACAAGTAAATCCTAGACGCTCGATCTTGGTTATTTTCGCTTTTGCGGCTGGCAGCAAAGTTCAGAACCATGTTTCTGTGAATAACTTTTGAACCGTAAGTCACTGACGCTCGCTCTTGGCTGCATTCGTTTCAGCTCGTGGCAGCCAGTCTAAAAAACACAATCTTGGACTTCTTTGTATGTTTCCCAGGCGAGCTATTGGCAGCATGTTCAGAACCACTGTTTCTGAGGCTAATTCTTGAACCGTAAGTCATAGACGCTCGATCTTGGCGGCATTCGTCTCAGCGCCTGGCAATTAGTATAGAAGCGCTGTTTCCCACTGTTTCTGAGGCTAATTCTTGAACCGTAAGTCATAGACGCTAGATCTTGGCGGCATTCGTCTCAGCGCCTGGCAATAGTATGGAAGCACTGTCTTTGACTTCTCTGGATGTTTCCCAGGCGAGCTATTGACAAGTAAATCCTAGACGCTCGATCTTGGTTATTTTCGCTTTCGCGGCTGGCAGCAAAGTTCAGAACCATGTTTCTGTGAATAACTTTTGAACCGTAAGTCACAGACGCTCGCTCTTGGCTGCATTCGTTTCAGCTCGTGGCAGCCAGCCTAAAAAACACAATCTTGGACTTCTCTGGATGTTTCCCAGGCGAGCTATTGGCAGCATGTTCAGAACCACTGTTTCTGAGGCTAATTCTTGAACCGTAAGTCATAGACGCTCGATCTTGGCGGCAATCGTCTCAGCGCCTGGCAATTAGTATGGAAGCACTGTTTCCCACTGTTTCTGAGGCTAATTCTTGAACCGTAAGTCATAGACGCTAGATCTTGGCGGCATTCGTCTCAGCACCTGGCAATTAGTATAGAAGCACTGTCTTTGACTTCTCTGGATGTTTCCCAGGCGAGCTATTGACAAGTAAATCCTAGACGCTCGATCTTGGTTATTTTCGCTTTCGCGGCTGGCAGCAAAGTTCAGAACCATGTTTCTGTGAATAACTTTTGAACCGTAAGTCACAGACGCTCGCTCTTCGCTGCATTCGTTTCAGCTCGTGGCAGCCAGTCTAAAAAACACAATCTTGGACTTCTCTGGATGTTTCCCAGGCGAGCTATTGGCAGCATGTTCAGAACCACTGTTTCTGAGGCTAATTCTTGAACCGTAAGTCATAGACGCTCGATCTTGGCGGCATTCGTCTCAGCGCCTGGCAATTAGTATAGAAGCACTGTTTCCCACTGTTTCTGAGGCTAATTCTTGAACCGTAAGTCATAGACGCTAGATCTTGGCGGCATTCGTCTCAGCACCTGGCAATTAGTATAGAAGCACTGTCTTTGACTTCTCTGGATGTTTCCCAGGCGAGCTATTGACAAGTAAATCCTAGACGCTCGATCTTGGTTATTTTCGCTTTCGCGGCTGGCAGCAAAGTTCAGAACCATGTTTCTGTGAATAACTTTTGAACCGTAAGTCACAGACGCTCGCTCTTGGCTGCATTCGTTTCAGCTCGTGGCAGCCAGTCTAAAAAACACAATCTTGGACTTCTCTGGATGTTTCCCAGGCGAGCTATTGGCAGCATGTTCAGAACCACTGTTTCTGAGGCTAATTCTTGAACCGTAAGTCATAGACGCTCGATCTTGGCGGCATTCGTCTCAGCGCCTGGCAATTAGTATAGAAGCACTGTTTCCCACTGTTTCTGAGGCTAATTCTTGAACCGTAAGTCATAGACGCTAGATCTTGGCGGCATTCGTCTCAGCACCTGACAATTAGTATAGAAGCACTGTCTTTGACTTCTCTGGATGTTTCCCAGGCGAGCTATTGACAAGTAAATCCTAGACGCTCGATCTTTGTTATTTTCGCTTTCGCGGCTGGCAGCAAAGTTCAGAACCATGTTTCTGTGAATAACTTTTGAACCGTAAGTCACAGACGCTCGCTCTTGGCTGCATTCGTTTCAGCTCGTGGCAGCCAGTCTAAAAAACACAATCTTGGACTTCTCTGGATGTTTCCCAGGCGAGCTATTGGCAGCATGTTCAAAACCACTGTTTCTGAGGCTAATTCTTGAACCGTAAGTCATAGACGCTAGATCTTGGCGGCATTCGTCTCAGCACCTGGCAATTAGTATAGAAGCACTGTCTTTGACTTCTCTGGATGTTTCCCAGGCGAGCTATTGACAAGTAAATCCTAGACGCTCGATCTTGGTTATTTTCGCTTTCGCGGCTGGCAGCAAAGTTCAGAACCATGTTTCTGTGAATAACTTTTGAACCGTAAGTCACTGACGCTCGCTCTTGGCTGCATTCGTTTCAGCTCGTGGCAGCCAGTCTAAAAAACACAATCTTGGACTTCATTGTATGTTTCCCAGGCGAGCTATTGGCAGCATGTTCAGAACCACTGTTTCTGAGGCTAATTCTTGAACCGTAAGTCATAGACGCTCGATCTTGGCGGCATTCGTCTCAGCGCCTGGCAATTAGTATAGAAGCACTGTTTCCCACTGTTTCTGAGGCTAATTCTTGAACCGTAAGTCATAGACGCTAGATCTTGGCGGCATTCGTCTCAGCGCCTGGCAATTAGTATGGAAGCACTGTCTTTGACTTCTCTGGATGTTTCCCAGGCGAGCTATTGACAAGTAAATCCTAGACGCTCGATCTTGGTTATTATCGCTTTCGCGGCTGGCAGCAAAGTTCAGAACCATGTTTCTGTGAATAACTTTTGAACCGTAAGTCACAGACGCTCGCTCTTGGCTGCATTCGTTTCAGCTCGTGGCAGCCAGTCTAAAAAACACAATCTTGGACTTCTCTGGATGTTTCCCAGGCGAGCTATTGGCAGCATGTTCAGTCAGAACCACTGTTTCTGAGGCTAATTCTTGAACCGTAAGTCATAGACGCTCGATCTTGGCGGCATTCGTCTCAGCGCCTGGCAATTAGTATAGAAGCACTGTTTCCCACTGTTTCTGAGGCTAATTCTTGAACCGTAAGTCATAGACGCTAGATCTTGGCGGCATTCGTCTCAGCACCTGGCAATTAGTATAGAAGCACTGTCTTTGACTTCTCTGGATGTTTCCCAGGCGAGCTATTTACAAGTAAATCCTAGACGCTCGATCTTGGTTATTTTCGCTTTCGCGGCTGGCAGCAAAGTTCAGAACCATGTTTCTGTGAATAACTTTTGAACCGTAAGTCACAGACGCTCGCTCTTGGCTGCATTCGTTTCAGCTCGTGGCAGCCAGTCTAAAAAACACAATCTTGGACTTCTCTGGATGTTTCCCAGGCGAGCTATTGGCAGCATGTTCAGAACCACTGTTTCTGAGGCTAATTCTTGAACCGTAAGTCATAGACGCTAGATCTTGGCGGCATTCGTCTCAGCACCTGGCAATTAGTATAGAAGCACTATCTTTGACTTCTCTGGATGTTTCCCAGGCGAGCTATTGACAAGTAAATCCTAGACGCTCGATCTTGGTTATTTTCGCTTTCGCGGCTGGCAGCAAAGTTCAGAACCACGTTTCTGTGAATAACTTTTGAACCGTAAGTCACTGACGCTCGCTCTTGGCTGCATTCGTTTCAGCTCGTGGCAGCCAGTCTAAAAAACACAATCTTGGACTTCATTGTATGTTTCCCAGGCGAGCTATTGGCAGCATGTTCAGAACCACTGTTTCTGAGGCTAATTCTTGAACCGTAAGTCATAGACGCTCGATCTTGGCGGCATTCGTCTCAGCGCCTGGCAATTAGTATAGAAGCACTGTTTCCCACTGTTTCTGAGGCTAATTCTTGAACCGTAAGTCATAGACGCTAGATCTTGGCGGCATTCGTCTCAGCGCCTGGCAATTAGTATGGAAGCACTGTCTTTGACTTCTCTGGATGTTTCCCAGGCGAGCTATTGACAAGTAAATCCTAGACGCTCGATCTTGGTTATTATCGCTTTCGCGGCTGGCAGCAAAGTTCAGAACCATGTTTCTGTGAATAACTTTTGAACCGTAAGTCACAGACGCTCGCTCTTGGCTGCATTCGTTTCAGCTCGTGGCAGCCAGTCTAAAAAACACAATCTTGGACTTCTCTGGATGTTTCCCAGGCGAGCTATTGGCAGCATGTTCAGAACCACTGTTTCTGAGGCTAATTCTTGAACCGTAAGTCATAGACGCTCGATCTTGGCGGCATTCGTCTCAGCGCCTGGCAATTAGTATAGAAGCACTGTTTCCCACTGTTTCTGAGGCTAATTCTTGAACCGTAAGTCATAGACGCTAGATCTTGGCGGCATTCGTCTCAGCACCTGGCAATTAGTATAGAAGCACTGTCTTTGACTTCTCTGGATGTTTCCCAGGCGAGCTATTGACAAGTAAATCCTAGACGCTCGATCTTGGTTATTTTCGCTTTCGCGGCTGGCAGCAAAGTTCAGAACCATGTTTCTGTGAATAACTTTTGAACCGTAAGTCACAGACGCTCGCTCTTGGCTGCATTCGTTTCAGCTCGTGGCAGCCAGTCTAAAAAACACAATCTTGCACTTCTCTGGATGTTTCCCAGGCGAGCTTTTGGCAGCATGTTCAGAACCACTGTTTCTGAGGCTAATTCTTGATCCGTAAGTCATAGACGCTCGATCTTGGCGGCATTCGTCTCAGCGCCTGGCAATTAGTATAGAAGCACTGTTTCCCACTGTTTCTGAGGCTAATTCTTGAACCGTAAGTCATAGACGCTAGATCTTGGCGGCATTCGTCTCAGCGCCTGGCAATTAGTATAGAAGCACTGTCTTTGACTTCTCTGGATGTTTCCCAGGCGAGCTTTTGACAAGTAAATCCTAGACGCTCGATCTTGGTTATGTTCGCTTTCGCGGCTGGCAGCAAAGTTCAGAACAATGTTTCTGTGAATAACTTTTGAACCGTAAGTCACAGACGCTCGCTCTTGGCTGCATTCGTTTCAGCTCGTGGCAGCCAGTCTAAAAAACACAATCTTGGACTTCTCTGGATGTTTCCCAGGCGAGCTATTGGCAGCATGTTCAGAACCACTGTTTCTGAGGCTAATTCTTGAACCGTAAGTCATAGACGCTCGATCTTGGCGGCATTCGTCTCAGCGCCTGGCAATTAGTATAGAAGCACTGTTTCCCACTGTTTCTGAGGCTAATTCTTGAACCGTAAGTCATAGACGCTAGATCTTGGCGGCATTCGTCTCAGCGCCTGGCAATTAGTATGGAAGCACTGTCTTTGACTTCTCTGGATGTTTCCCAGGCGAGCTATTGACAAGTAAATCCTAGACGCTCGATCTTGGTTATTTTCGCTTTCGCGGCTGGCAGCAAAGTTCAGAACCATGTTTCTGTGAATAACTTTTGAACCGTAAGTCACAGACGCTCGCTCTTGGCTGCATTCGTTTCAGCTCGTGGCAGCCAGTCTAAAAAACACAATCTTGGACTTCTCTGGATGTTTCCCAGGCGAGCTATTGGCAGCATGTTCAGAACCGCTGTTTCTGAGGCTAATTCTTGAACCGTAAGTCATAGACGCTAGATCTTGGCGGCATTCGTCTCAGCACCTGGCAATTAGTATAGAAGCACTGTCTTTGACTTCTCTGGATGTTTCCCAGGCGAGCTATTGACAAGTAAATCCTAGACGCTCGATCTTGGTTATTTTCGCTTTCGCGGCTGGCAGCAAAGTTCAGAACCATGTTTCTGTGAATAACTTTTGAACCGTAAGTCACAGACGCTCGCTCTTGGCTGCATTCGTTTCAGCTCGTGGCAGCCAGTCTAAAAAACACTATCTTGGACTTCTCTGGATGTTTCCCAGACGAGCTATTGGCAGCATGTTCAGAACCACTGTTTCTGAGGCTAATTCTTGAACCGTGTCATAGACGCTCGATCTTGGCGGCATTCGTCTCAGCGCCTGGCAATTAGTATAGAAGCACTGTTTCCCACTGTTTCTGAGGCTAATTCTTGAACCGTAAGTCATAGACGCTAGATCTTGGCGGCATTCGTCTCAGCGCCTGGCAATTAGTATAGAAGCACTGTCTTTGACTTCTCTGGATGTTTCCCAGGCGAGCTTTTGACAAGTAAATCCTAGACGCTCGAGCTTGGTTATTTTCGCTTTCGCGGCTGGCAGCAAAGTTCAGAACCATGTTTCTGTGAATAACTTTTGAACCGTAAGTCACAGACGTTCGCTCTTGGCTGCATTCGTTTCAGCTCGTGGCAGCCAGTCTAAAAAACACAATCTTGAACTTCTCTGGATGTTTCCCAGGCGAGCTATTGGCAGCTTGTTCAGAACCACTGTTTCTGAGGCTAATTCTTGAACCGTAAGTCATAGACGCTCCATCTTGGCGGCATTCGGCTCAGCGCCTGGCAATGAGTATAGAAGCACTGTCTTTGACTTCTCTGGATGTTTCCCAGGCGAGCTATTGACAAGTAAATCCTAGACGCTCGATCTTGGTTATTTTCGCTTTCGCGGCTGGCAGCAAAGTTCAGAACCATGTTTCTGTGAATAACTTTTGAACCGTAAGTCACAGACGCTCGCTCTTGGCTGCATTCGTTTCAGGTCGTGGCAGCCAGTCTAAAAAACACAATCTTGGACTTCTCTGGATGTTTCCCAGGCGAGCTATTGGCAGCATGTTAAGAACCGCTGTTTCTGAGGCTAATTCTTGAACCGTAAGTCATAGACGCTAGATCTTGGCGGCATTCGTCTCAGCACCTGGCAATTAGTATAGAAGCACTGTTTCCCACTGTTTCTGAGGCTAATTCTTGAACCGTAAGTCATAGACGCTAGATCTTGGCGGCATTCGTCTCAGCGCCTGGCAATTAGTGTAGAAGCACTGTCTTTGACTTCTCTGGATGTTTCCCAGGCGAGCTTTTGACAAGTAAATCCTAGACGCTCGAGCTTGGTTATTTTCGCTTTCGCGGCTGGCAGCAAAGTTCAGAACCATGTTTCTGTGAATAACTTTTGAACCGTAAGTCACAGACGCTCGCTCTTGGCTGCATTCGTTTCAGCTCGTGGCAGCCAGTCTAAAAAACACAATCTTGGACTTCTCTGGATGTTTCCCAGGCGAGCTATTGGCAGCATGTTCAGAACCACTGTTTCTGAGGCTAATTCTTGAACCGTAAGTCATAGACGCTCCATCTTGGCGGCATTCGGCTCAGCGCCTGGCAATGAGTATAGAAGCACTGTCTTTGACTTCTCTGGATGTTTCCCAGGCGAGCTATTGACAAGTAAATCCTAGACGCTCGATCTTGGTTATTTTCGCTTTCGCGGCTGGCAGCAAAGTTCAGAACCATGTTTCTGTGAATAACTCTTGAACCGTAAGTCACTGACGCTCGCTCTTGCCTGCATTCGTTTCAGCTCGTGGCAGCCAGTCTAAAAAACACAATCTTGGACTTCTCTGGATGTTTCCCAGGCGAGCTATTGGCAGCATGTTCAGAAACACTGTTTCTGAGGCTAATTCTTGAACCGTAAGTCATAGACGCTCGATCTTGGCGGCATTCGTCTCAGCGCCTGGCAATTAGTATAGAAGCACTGTTTCCCACTGTTTCTGAGGCTAATTCTTGAACCGTAAGTCATAGACGCTAGATCTTGGCGGCATTCGTCTCAGCGCCTGGCAATTAGTATAGAAGCACTGTCTTTGACTTCTCTGGATGTTTCCCAGGCGAGCTTTTGACAAGTAAATCCTAGACGCTCGAGCTTGGTTATTTTCGCTTTCGCGGCTGGCAGCAAAGTTCAGAACCATGTTTCTGTGAATAACTTTTGAACCGTAAGTCACAGACGCTCGCTCTTGGCTGCATTCGTTTCAGCTCGTGGCAGCCAGTCTAAAAAACACAATCTTGGACTTCTCTGGATGTTTCCCAGGCGAGCTATTGGCAGCATGTTCAGAACCACTGTTTCTGAGGCTAATTCTTGATCCGTAAGTCATAGACGCTCGATCTTGGCGGCATTCGTCTCAGCGCCTGGCAATTAGTATAGAAGCACTGTTTCCCACTGTTTCTGAGGCTAATTCTTGAACCGTAAGTCATAGACGCTAGATCTTGGCGGCATTCGTCTCAGCGCCTGGCAATTAGTATAGAAGCACTGTCTTTGACTTCTCTGGATGTTTCCCAGGCGAGCTTTTGACAAGTAAATCCTAGACGCTCGATCTTGGTTATTTTCGCTTTCGCGGCTGGCAGCAAAGTTCAGAACCATGTTTCTGTGAATAACTTTTGAACCGTAAGTCACAGACGCTCGCTCTTGGCTGCATTCGTTTCAGCTCGTGGCAGCCAGTCTAAAAAACACAATCTTGGACTTCTCTGGATGTTTCCCAGGCGAGCTATTGGCAGCATGATCAGAACCACTGTTTCTGAGGCTAATTCTTGAACCGTAAGTCATAGACGCTCGATCTTGGCGGCATTCGTCTCAGCGCCTGGCAATTAGTATAGAAGCACTGTTTCCCACTGTTTCTGAGGCTAATTCTTGAACCGTAAGTCATAGACGCTAGATCTTGGCGGCATTCGTCTCAGCGCCTGGCAATTAGTATGGAAGCACTGTCTTTGACTTCTCTGGATGTTTCCCAGGCGAGCTATTGACAAGTAAATCCTAGACGCTCGATCTTGGTTATTTTCGCTTTCGCGGCTGGCAGCAAAGTTCAGAACCATGTTTCTGTGAATAACTTTTGAACCGTAAGTCACAGACGCTCGCTCTTGGCTGCATTCGTTTCAGCTCGTGGCAGCCAGTCTAAAAAACACAATCTTGGACTTCTCTGGATGTTTCCCAGGCGAGCTATTGGCAGCATGTTCAGAACCGCTGTTTCTGAGGCTAATTCTTGAACCGTAAGTCATAGACGCTAGATCTTGGCGGCATTCGTCTCAGCACCTGGCAATTAGTATAGAAGCACTGTCTTTGACTTCTCTGGATGTTTCCCAGGCGAGCTATTGACAAGTAAATCCTAGACGCTCGATCTTGGTTATTTTCGCTTTCGCGGCTGGCAGCAAAGTTCAGAACCATGTTTCTGTGAATAACTTTTGAACCGTAAGTCACAGACGCTCGCTCTTGGCTGCATTCGTTTCAGCTCGTGGCAGCCAGTCTAAAAAACACAATCTTGGACTTCTCTGGATGTTTCCCAGGCGAGCTATTGGCAGCATGTTCAGAACCACTGTTTCTGAGGCTAATTCTTGAACCGTAAGTCATAGACGCTCCATCTTGGCGGCATTCGGCTCAGCGCCTGGCAATGAGTATAGAAGCACTGTCTTTGACTTCTCTGGATGTTTCCCAGGCGAGCTATTGACAAGTAAATCCTAGACGCTCGATCTTGGTTATTTTCGCTTTCGCGGCTGGCAGCAAAGTTCAGAACCATGTTTCTGTGAATAACTTTTGAACCGTAAGTCACAGACGCTCGCTCTTGGCTGCATTCGTTTCAGCTCGTGGCAGCCAGTCTAAAAAACACAATCTTGGACTTCTCTGGATGTTTCCCAGGCGAGCTATTGGCAGCATGTTCAGAACCGCTGTTTCTGAGGCTAATTCTTGAACCGTAAGTCATAGACGCTAGATCTTGGCGGCATTCGTCTCAGCACCTGGCAATTAGTATAGAAGCACTGTTTCCCACTGTTTCTGAGGCTAATTCTTGAACCGTAAGTCATAGACGCTAGATCTTGGCGGCATTCGTCTCAGCGCCTGGCAATTAGTGTAGAAGCACTGTCTTTGACTTCTCTGGATGTTTCCCAGGCGAGCTTTTGACAAGTAAATCCTAGACGCTCGAGCTTGGTTATTTTCGCTTTCGCGGCTGGCAGCAAAGTTCAGAACCATGTTTCTGTGAATAACTTTTGAACCGTAAGTCACAGACGCTCGCTCTTGGCTGCATTCGTTTCAGCTCGTGGCAGCCAGTCTAAAAAACACAATCTTGGACTTCTCTGGATGTTTCCCAGGCGAGCTATTGGCAGCATGTTCAGAACCACTGTTTCTGAGGCTAATTCTTGAACCGTAAGTCATAGACGCTCGATCTTGGCGGCATTCGTCTCAGCGCCTGGCAATTAGTATAGAAGCACTGTTTCCCACTGTTTCTGAGGCTAATTCTTGAACCGTAAGTCATAGACGCTAGATCTTGACGGCATTCGTCTCAGCGCCTGGCAATTAGTATGGAAGCACTGTCTTTGACTTCTCTGGATGTTTCCCAGGCGAGCTATTGACAAGTAAATCCTAGACGCTCGATCTTGGTTATTTTCGCTTTCGCGGCTGGCAGCAAAGTTCAGAACCATGTTTCTGTGAATAACTCTTGAACCGTAAGTCACTGACGCTCGCTCTTGGCTGCATTCGTTTCAGCTCGTGGCAGCCAGTCTAAAAAACACAATCTTGGACTTCTCTGGATGTTTCCCAGACGAGCTATTGGCAGCATGTTCAGAACCGCTGTTTCTGAGGCTAATTCTTGAACCGTAAGTCATAGACGCTAGATCTTGGCGGCATTCGTCTCAGCGCCTGGCAATTAGTATAGAAGCACTGTCTTTGACTTCTCTGGATGTTTCCCAGGCGAGCTATTGACAAGTAAATCCTAGACGCTCGATCTTGGTTATTTTCGCTTTCGCGGCTGGCAGCAAAGTTCAGAACCATGTTTCTGTGAATAACTTTTGAACCGTAAGTCACAGACGCTCGCTCTTGGCTGCATTCGTTTCAGCTCGTGGCAGCCAGTCTAAAAAACACAATCTTGGACTTCTCTGGATGTTTCCCAGGCGAGCTATTGGCAGCATGTTCAGAACCACTGTTTCTGAGGCTAATTCTTGAACCGTAAGTCATAGACGCTCCATCTTGGCGGCATTCGGCTCAGCGCCTGGCAATGAGTATAGAAGCACTGTCTTTGACTTCTCTGGATGTTTCCCAGGCGAGCTATTGACAAGTAAATCCTAGACGCTCGATCTTGGTTATTTTCGCTTTCGCGGCTGGCAGCAAAGTTCAGAACCATGTTTCTGTGAATAACTTTTGAACCGTAAGTCACAGACGCTCGCTCTTGGCTGCATTCGTTTCAGCTCGTGGCAGCCAGTCTAAAAAACACAATCTTGGACTTCTCTGGATGTTTCCCAGGCGAGCTATTGGCAGCATGTTCAGAACCGCTGTTTCTGAGGCTAATTCTTGAACCGTAAGTCATAGACGCTAGATCTTGGCGGCATTCGTCTCAGCACCTGGCAATTAGTATAGAAGCACTGTTTCCCACTGTTTCTGAGGCTAATTCTTGAACCGTAAGTCATAGACGCTAGATCTTGGCGGCATTCGTCTCAGCGCCTGGCAATTAGTGTAGAAGCACTGTCTTTGACTTCTCTGGATGTTTCCCAGGCGAGCTTTTGACAAGTAAATCCTAGACGCTCGAGCTTGGTTATTTTCGCTTTCGCGGCTGGCAGCAAAGTTCAGAACCATGTTTCTGTGAATAACTTTTGAACCGTAAGTCACAGACGCTCGCTCTTGGCTGCATTCGTTTCAGCTCGTGGCAGCCAGTCTAAAAAACACAATCTTGGACTTCTCTGGATGTTTCCCAGGCGAGCTATTGGCAGCATGTTCAGAACCACTGTTTCTGAGGCTAATTCTTGAACCGTAAGTCATAGACGCTCGATCTTGGCGGCATTCGTCTCAGCGCCTGGCAATTAGTATAGAAGCACTGTTTCCCACTGTTTCTGAGGCTAATTCTTGAACCGTAAGTCATAGACGCTAGATCTTGACGGCATTCGTCTCAGCGCCTGGCAATTAGTATGGAAGCACTGTCTTTGACTTCTCTGGATGTTTCCCAGGCGAGCTATTGACAAGTAAATCCTAGACGCTCGATCTTGGTTATTTTCGCTTTCGCGGCTGGCAGCAAAGTTCAGAACCATGTTTCTGTGAATAACTCTTGAACCGTAAGTCACTGACGCTCGCTCTTGGCTGCATTCGTTTCAGCTCGTGGCAGCCAGTCTAAAAAACACAATCTTGGACTTCTCTGGATGTTTCCCAGACGAGCTATTGGCAGCATGTTCAGAACCGCTGTTTCTGAGGCTAATTCTTGAACCGTAAGTCATAGACGCTAGATCTTGGCGGCATTCGTCTCAGCGCCTGGCAATTAGTATAGAAGCACTGTCTTTGACTTCTCTGGATGTTTCCCAGGCGAGCTTTTGACAAGTAAATCCTAGACGCTCGAGCTTGGTTATTTTCGCTTTCGCGGCTGGCAGCAAAGTTCAGAACCATGTTTCTGTGAATAACTTTTGAACCGTAAGTCACAGACGCTCGCTCTTGGCTGCATTCGTTTCAGCTCGTGGCAGCCAGTCTAAAAAACACAATCTTGGACTTCTCTGGATGTTTCCCAGACGAGCTATTGGCAGCATGTTCAGAAACACTGTTTCTGAGGCTAATTCTTGATCCGTAAGTCATAGACGCTCGATCTTGGCGGCATTCGTCTCAGCGCCTGGCAATTAGTATAGAAGCACTGTTTCCCACTGTTTCTGAGGCTAATTCTTGAACCGTAAGTCATAGACGCTAGATCTTGGCGGCATTCGTCTCAGCGCCTGGCAATTAGTATAGAAGCACTGTCTTTGACTTCTCTGGATGTTTCCCAGGCGAGCTTTTGACAAGTAAATCCTAGACGCTCGATCTTGGTTATTTTCGCTTTCGCGGCTGGCAGCAAAGTTCAGAACCATGTTTCTGTGAATAACTTTTGAACCGTAAGTCACAGACGCTCGCTCTTGGCTGCATTCGTTTCAGCTCGTGGCAGCCAGTCTAAAAAACACAATCTTGGACTTCTCTGGATGTTTCCCAGGCGAGCTATTGGCAGCATGATCAGAACCACTGTTTCTGAGGCTAATTCTTGAACCGTAAGTCATAGACGCTCGATCTTGGCGGCATTCGTCTCAGCGCCTGGCAATTAGTATAGAAGCACTGTTTCCCACTGTTTCTGAGGCTAATTCTTGAACCGTAAGTCATAGACGCTAGATCTTGGCGGCATTCGTCTCAGCGCCTGGCAATTAGTATGGAAGCACTGTCTTTGACTTCTCTGGATGTTTCCCAGGCGAGCTATTGACAAGTAAATCCTAGACGCTCGATCTTGGTTATTTTCGCTTTCGCGGCTGGCAGCAAAGTTCAGAACCATGTTTCTGTGAATAACTTTTGAACCGTAAGTCACAGACGCTCGCTCTTGGCTGCATTCGTTTCAGCTCGTGGCAGCCAGTCTAAAAAACACAATCTTGGACTTCTCTGGATGTTTCCCAGGCGAGCTATTGGCAGCATGTTCAGAACCGCTGTTTCTGAGGCTAATTCTTGAACCGTAAGTCATAGACGCTAGATCTTGGCGGCATTCGTCTCAGCACCTGGCAATTAGTATAGAAGCACTGTCTTTGACTTCTCTGGATGTTTCCCAGGCGAGCTATTGACAAGTAAATCCTAGACGCTCGATCTTGGTTATTTTCGCTTTCGCGGCTGGCAGCAAAGTTCAGAACCATGTTTCTGTGAATAACTTTTGAACCGTAAGTCACAGACGTTCGCTCTTGGCTGCATTCGTTTCAGCTCGTGGCAGCCAGTCTAAAAAACACAATCTTGGACTTCTCTGGATGTTTCCCAGGCGAGCTATTGGCAGCATGTTCAGAACCGCTGTTTCTGAGGCTAATTCTTGAACCGTAAGTCATAGACGCTAGATCTTGGCGGCATTCGTCTCAGCACCTGGCAATTAGTATAGAAGCACTGTCTTTGACTTCTCTGGATGTTTCCCAGGCGAGCTATTGACAAGTAAATCCTAGACGCTCGATCTTGGTTATTTTCGCTTTCGCGGCTGGCAGCAAAGTTCAGAACCATGTTTCTGTGAATAACTTTTGAACCGTAAGTCACAGACGCTCGCTCTTGGCTGCATTCGTTTCAGCTCGTGGTAGCCAGTCTAAAAAACACTATCTTGGACTTCTCTGGATGTTTCCCAGACGAGCTATTGGCAGCATGTTCAGAACCACTGTTTCTGAGGCTAATTCTTGAACCGTGTCATAGACGCTCGATCTTGGCGGCATTCGTCTCAGCGCCTGGCAATTAGTATAGAAGCACTGTTTCCCACTGTTTCTGAGGCTAATTCTTGAACCGTAAGTCATAGACGCTAGATCTTGGCGGCATTCGTCTCAGCGCCTGGCAATTAGTATAGAAGCACTGTCTTTGACTTCTCTGGATGTTTCCCAGGCGAGCTTTTGACAAGTAAATCCTAGACGCTCGAGCTTGGTTATTTTCGCTTTCGCGGCTGGCAGCAAAGTTCAGAACCATGTTTCTGTGAATAACTTTTGAACCGTAAGTCACAGACGTTCGCTCTTGGCTGCATTCGTTTCAGCTCGTGGCAGCCAGTCTAAAAAACACAATCTTGAACTTCTCTGGATGTTTCCCAGGCGAGCTATTGGCAGCTTGTTCAGAACCACTGTTTCTGAGGCTAATTCTTGAACCGTAAGTCATAGACGCTCCATCTTGGCGGCATTCGGCTCAGCGCCTGGCAATGAGTATAGAAGCACTGTCTTTGACTTCTCTGGATGTTTCCCAGGCGAGCTATTGACAAGTAAATCCTAGACGCTCGATCTTGGTTATTTTCGCTTTCGCGGCTGGCAGCAAAGTTCAGAACCATGTTTCTGTGAATAACTTTTGAACCGTAAGTCACAGACGCTCGCTCTTGGCTGCATTCGTTTCAGCTCGTGGCAGCCAGTCTAAAAAACACAATCTTGGACTTCTCTGGATGTTTCCCAGGCGAGCTATTGGCAGCATGTTCAGAACCGCTGTTTCTGAGGCTAATTCTTGAACCGTAAGTCATAGACGCTAGATCTTGGCGGCATTCGTCTCAGCACCTGGCAATTAGTATAGAAGCACTGTTTCCCACTGTTTCTGAGGCTAATTCTTGAACCGTAAGTCATAGACGCTAGATCTTGGCGGCATTCGTCTCAGCGCCTGGCAATTAGTGTAGAAGCACTGTCTTTGACTTCTCTGGATGTTTCCCAGGCGAGCTTTTGACAAGTAAATCCTAGACGCTCGAGCTTGGTTATTTTCGCTTTCGCGGCTGGCAGCAAAGTTCAGAACCATGTTTCTGTGAATAACTTTTGAACCGTAAGTCACAGACGCTCGCTCTTGGCTGCATTCGTTTCAGCTCGTGGCAGCCAGTCTAAAAAACACAATCTTGGACTTCTCTGGATGTTTCCCAGGCGAGCTATTGGCAGCATGTTCAGAACCACTGTTTCTGAGGCTAATTCTTGAACCGTAAGTCATACACGCTCGATCTTGGCGGCATTCGTCTCAGCGCCTGGCAATGAGTATAGAAGCACTGTCTTTGACTTCTCTGGATGTTTCCCAGGCGAGCTATTGACAAGTAAATCCTAGACGCTCGATCTTGGTTATTTTCGCTTTCGCGGCTGGCAGCAAAGTTCAGAACCATGTTTCTGTGAATAACTCTTGAACCGTAAGTCACTGACGCTCGCTCTTGGCTGCATTCGTTTCAGCTCGTGGCAGCCAGTCTAAAAAACACAATCTTGGACTTCTCTGGATGTTTCCCAGGCGAGCTATTGGCAGCATGTTCAGAACCACTGTTTCTGAAGCTAATTCTTGAACCGTAAGTCATAGACGCTCCATCTTGGCGGCATTCGGCTCAGCGCCTGGCAATGAGTATAGAAGCACTGTCTTTGACTTCTCTGGATGTTTCCCAGGCGAGCTATTGACAAGTAAATCCTAGACGCTCGATCTTGGTTATTTTCGCTTTCGCGGCTGGCAGCAAAGTTCAGAACCATGTTTCTGTGAATAACTCTTGAACCGTAAGTCACTGACGCTCGCTCTTGGCTGCATTCGTTTCAGCTCGTGGCAGCCAGTCTAAAAAACACAATCTTGGACTTCTCTGGATGTTTCCCAGGCGAGCTATTGGCAGCATGTTCAGAAACACTGTTTCTGAGGCTAATTCTTGAACCGTAAGTCATAGACGCTCGATCTTGGCGGCATTCGTCTCAGCGCCTGGCAATTAGTATAGAAGCACTGTTTCCCACTGTTTCTGAGGCTAATTCTTGAACCGTAAGTCATAGACGCTAGATCTTGGCGGCATTCGTCTCAGCGCCTGGCAATTAGTATAGAAGCACTGTCTTTGACTTCTCTGGATGTTTCCCAGGCGAGCTTTTGACAAGTAAATCCTAGACGCTCGAGCTTGGTTATTTTCGCTTTCGCGGCTGGCAGCAAAGTTCAGAACCATGTTTCTGTGAATAACTTTTGAACCGTAAGTCACAGACGCTCGCTCTTGGCTGCATTCGTTTCAGCTCGTGGCAGCCAGTCTAAAAAACACAATCTTGGACTTCTCTGGATGTTTCCCAGGCGAGCTATTGGCAGCATGTTCAGAACCACTGTTTCTGAGGCTAATTCTTGAACCGTAAGTCATAGACGCTCCATCTTGGCGGCATTCGGCTCAGCGCCTGGCAATGAGTATAGAAGCACTGTCTTTGACTTCTCTGGATGTTTCCCAGGCGAGCTATTGACAAGTAAATCCTAGACGCTCGATCTTGGTTATTTTCGCTTTCGCGGCTGGCAGCAAAGTTCAGAACCATGTTTCTGTGAATAACTCTTGAACCGTAAGTCACTGACGCTCGCTCTTGGCTGCATTCGTTTCAGCTCGTGGCAGCCAGTCTAAAAAACACAATCTTGGACTTCTCTGGATGTTTCCCAGGCGAGCTATTGGCAGCATGTTCAGAACCACTGTTTCTGAGGCTAATTCTTGAACCGTAAGTCATAGACGCTCGATCTTGGCGGCATTCGTCTCAGTGCCTGGCAATTAGTATAGAAGCACTGTTTCCCACTGTTTCTGAGGCTAATTCTTGAACCGTAAGTCATAGACGCTAGATCTTGGCGGCATTCGTCTCAGCGCCTGGCAATTAGTATAGAAGCACTGTCTTTGACTTCTCTGGATGTTTCCCAGGCGAGCTATTGACAAGTAAATCCTAGACGCTCGATCTTGGTTATTTTCGCTTTCGGGGCTGGCAGCAAAGTTCAGAACCATGTTTCTGTGAATAACTCTTGAACCGTAAGTCACAGACGCTCGCTCTTGGCTGCATTCGTTTCAGCTCGTGGCAGCCAGTCTAAAAAAACACAATCTTGGACTTCTCTGGATGTTTCCCAGGCGAGCTATTGGCAGCATGTTCAGAACCACTGTTTCTGAGGCTAATTCTTGAACCGTGTCATAGACGCTCGATCTTGGCGGCATTCGTCTCAGCGCCTGGCAATTAGTATAGAAGCACTGTTTCCCACTGTTTCTGAGGCTAATTCTTGAACCGTAAGTCATAGACGCTAGATCTTGGCGGCATTCGTCTCAGCGCCTGGCAATTAGTATAGAAGCACTGTCTTTGACTTCTCTGGATGTTTCCCAGGCGAGCTATTGACAAGTAAATCCTAGACGCTCGATCTTGGTTATTTTCGCTTTCGCGGCTGGCAGCAAAGTTCAAAACCATGTTTCTGTGAATAACTCTTGAACCGTAAGTCACAGACGCTCGCTCTTGGCTGCATTCGTTTCAGCTTGTGGCAGCCAGTCTAAAAAACACTGTCTTGGACTTCTCTGGATGTTTCCCAGGCGAGCTATTGGCATCATGTTCAGAACCACTGTTTCTGAGGCTAATTCTTGAACCGTAAGTCATAGACGCTCGATCTTGGCGGCATTCGTCTCAGCGCCTGGCAATTAGTATAGAAGCACTGTTTCCCACTGTTTCTGAGGCTAATTCTTGAACCGTAAGTCATAGACGCTCGATCTTGGCGGCATTCGTCTCAGCGCCTGTCAATTAGTATAGAAGCACTGTCTTTGACTTCTCTGGATGTTTCCCAGGCGAGCTATTGACAAGTAAATCCTAGACGCTCGATCTTGGTTATTTTCGCTTTCGCGGCTGGCAGCAAAGTTCAGAACCATGTTTCTGTGAATAACTCTTGAACCGTAAGTCACAGACGCTCGCTCTTGGCTGCATTCGTTTCAGCTCGTGGCAGCCAGTCTAAAAAAACACAATCTTGGACTTCTCTGGATGTTTCCCAGGCGAGCTATTGGCAGCATGTTCAGAACCACTGTTTCTGAGGCTAATTCTTGAACCGTGTCATAGACGCTCGATCTTGGCGGCATTCGTCTCAGCGCCTGGCAATTAGTATAGAAGCACTGTTTCCCACTGTTTCTGAGGCTAATTCTTGAACCGTAAGTCATAGACGCTAGATCTTGGCGGCATTCGTCTCAGCGCCTGGCAATTAGTATAGAAGCACCGTCTTTGACTTCTCTGGATGTTTCCCAGGCGAGCTTTTGACAAGTAAATCCTAGACGCTCGATCTTGGTTATTTTCGCTTTCGCGGCTGGCAGCAAAGTTCAAAACCATGTTTCTGTGAATAACTCTTGAACCGTAAGTCACAGACGCTCGCTCTTGGCTGCATTCGTTTCAGCTTGTGGCAGCCAGTCTAAAAAACACTGTCTTGGACTTCTCTGGATGTTTCCCAGACGAGCTATTGGCATCATGTTCAGAACCGCTGTTTCTGAGGCTAATTCTTGAACCGTAAGTCATAGACGCTAGATCTTGGCGGCATTCGTCTCAGCACCTGGCAATTAGTATAGAAGCACTGTTTCCCACTGTTTCTGAGGCTAATTCTTGAACCGTAAGTCATAGACGCTAGATCTTGGCGGCATTCGTCTCAGCGCCTGGCAATTAGTGTAGAAGCACTGTCTTTGACTTCTCTGGATGTTTCCCAGGCGAGCTATTGACAAGTAAATCCTAGACGCTCGATCTTGGTTATTTTCGCTTTCGCGGCTGGCAGCAAAGTTCAGAACCATGTTTCTGTGAATAACTCTTGAACCGTAAGTCACTGACGCTCGCTCTTGGCTGCATTCGTTTCAGCTCGTGGCAGCCAGTCTAAAAAACACAATCTTGGACTTCTCTGGATGTTTCCCAGGCGAGCTATTGGCAGCATGTTCAGAACCACTGTTTCTGAAGCTAATTCTTGAACCGTAAGTCATAGACGCTCCATCTTGGCGGCATTCGGCTCAGCGCCTGGCAATGAGTATAGAAGCACTGTCTTTGACTTCTCTGGATGTTTCCCAGGCGAGCTATTGACAAGTAAATCCTAGACGCTCGATCTTGGTTATTTTCGCTTTCGCGGCTGGCAGCAAAGTTCAGAACCATGTTTCTGTGAATAACTCTTGAACCGTAAGTCACTGACGCTCGCTCTTGGCTGCATTCGTTTCAGCTCGTGGCAGCCAGTCTAAAAAACACAATCTTGGACTTCTCTGTATGTTTCCCAGGCGAGCTATTGGCAGCATGTTCAGAAACACTGTTTCTGAGGCTAATTCTTGAACCGTAAGTCATAGACGCTCGATCTTGGCGGCATTCGTCTCAGCGCCTGGCAATTAGTATAGAAGCACTGTTTCCCACTGTTTCTGAGGCTAATTCTTGAACCGTAAGTCATAGACGCTAGATCTTGGCGGCATTCGTCTCTGCGCCTGGCAATTAGTATAGAAGCACTGTCTTTGACTTCTCTGGATGTTTCCCAGGCGAGCTTTTGACAAGTAAATCCTAGACGCTCGAGCTTGGTTATTTTCGCTTTCGCGGCTGGCAGCAAAATTCAGAACCATGTTTCTGTGAATAACTTTTGAACCGTAAGTCACAGACGCTCGCTCTTGGCTGCATTCGTTTCAGCTCGTGGCAGCCAGTCTAAAAAACACAATCTTGGACTTCTCTGGATGTTTCCCAGGCGAGCTATTGGCAGCATGTTCAGAACCACTGTTTCTGAGGCTAATTCTTGAACCGTAAGTCATAGACGCTCCATCTTGGCGGCATTCGGCTCAGCGCCTGGCAATGAGTATAGAAGCACTGTCTTTGACTTCTCTGGATGTTTCCCAGGCGAGCTATTGACAAGTAAATCCTAGACGCTCGATCTTGGTTATTTTCGCTTTCGCGGCTGGCAGCAAAGTTCAGAACCATGTTTCTGTGAATAACTCTTGAACCGTAAGTCACTGACGCTCGCTCTTGGCTGCATTCGTTTCAGCTCGTGGCAGCCAGTCTAAAAAACACAATCTTGGACTTCTCTGGATGTTTCCCAGGCGAGCTATTGGCAGCATGTTCAGAACCACTGTTTCTGAGGCTAATTCTTGAACCGTAAGTCATAGACGCTCGATCTTGGCGGCATTCGTCTCAGTGCCTGGCAATTAGTAGAGAAGCACTGTTTCCCACTGTTTCTGAGGCTAATTCTTGAACCGTAAGTCATAGACGCTAGATCTTGGCGGCATTCGTCTCAGCGCCTGGCAATTAGTATAGAAGCACTGTCTTTGACTTCTCTGGATGTTTCCCAGGCGAGCTATTGACAAGTAAATCCTAGACGCTCGATCTTGGTTATTTTCGCTTTCGGGGCTGGCAGCAAAGTTCAGAACCATGTTTCTGTGAATAACTCTTGAACCGTAAGTCACAGACGCTCGCTCTTGGCTGCATTCGTTTCAGCTCGTGGCAGCCAGTCTAAAAAAACACAATCTTGGACTTCTCTGGATGTTTCCCAGGCGAGCTATTGGCAGCATGTTCAGAACCACTGTTTCTGAGGCTAATTCTTGAACCGTGTCATAGACGCTCGATCTTGGCGGCATTCGTCTCAGCGCCTGGCAATTAGTATAGAAGCACTGTTTCCCACTGTTTCTGAGGCTAATTCTTGAACCGTAAGTCATAGACGCTAGATCTTGGCGGCATTCGTCTCAGCGCCTGGCAATTAGTATAGAAGCACTGTCTTTGACTTCTCTGGATGTTTCCCAGGCGAGCTATTGACAAGTAAATCCTAGACGCTCGATCTTGGTTATTTTCGCTTTCGCGGCTGGCAGCAAAGTTCAAAACCATGTTTCTGTGAATAACTCTTGAACCGTAAGTCACAGACGCTCGCTCTTGGCTGCATTCGTTTCAGCTTGTGGCAGCCAGTCTAAAAAACACTGTCTTGGACTTCTCTGGATGTTTCCCAGGCGAGCTATTGGCATCATGTTCAGAACCACTGTTTCTGAGGCTAATTCTTGAACCGTAAGTCATAGACGCTCGATCTTGGCGGCATTCGTCTCAGCGCCTGGCAATTAGTATAGAAGCACTGTTTCCCACTGTTTCTGAGGCTAATTCTTGAACCGTAAGTCATAGACGCTCGATCTTGGCGGCATTCGTCTCAGCGCCTGTCAATTAGTATAGAAGCACTGTCTTTGACTTCTCTGGATGTTTCCCAGGCGAGCTATTGACAAGTAAATCCTAGACGCTCGATCTTGGTTATTTTCGCTTTCGCGGCTGGCAGCAAAGTTCAGAACCATGTTTCTGTGAATAACTCTTGAACCGTAAGTCACAGACGCTCGCTCTTGGCTGCATTCGTTTCAGCTCGTGGCAGCCAGTCTAAAAAAACACAATCTTGGACTTCTCTGGATGTTTCCCAGGCGAGCTATTGGCAGCATGTTCAGAACCACTGTTTCTGAGGCTAATTCTTGAACCGTGTCATAGACGCTCGATCTTGGCGGCATTCGTCTCAGCGCCTGGCAATTAGTATAGAAGCACTGTTTCCCACTGTTTCTGAGGCTAATTCTTGAACCGTAAGTCATAGACGCTAGATCTTGGCGGCATTCGTCTCAGCGCCTGGCAATTAGTATAGAAGCACCGTCTTTGACTTCTCTGGATGTTTCCCAGGCGAGCTTTTGACAAGTAAATCCTAGACGCTCGATCTTGGTTATTTTCGCTTTCGCGGCTGGCAGCAAAGTTCAAAACCATGTTTCTGTGAATAACTCTTGAACCGTAAGTCACAGACGCTCGCTCTTGGCTGCATTCGTTTCAGCTTGTGGCAGCCAGTCTAAAAAACACTGTCTTGGACTTCTCTGGATGTTTCCCAGACGAGCTATTGGCATCATGTTCAGAACCACTGTTTCTGAGGCTAATTCTTGAACCGTAAGTCATAGACGCTCGATCTTGGCGGCATTCGTCTCAGCGCCTGGCAATTAGTATAGAAGCACTGTTTCCCACTGTTTCTGAGGCTAATTCTTGAACCGTAAGTCATAGACGCTCGATGTTGGCGGCATTCGTCTCAGCGCCTGTCAATTAGTATAGAAGCACTGTCTTTGACTTCTCTGGATGTTTCCCAGGCGAGCTATTGACAAGTAAATCCTAGACGCTCGATCTTGGTTATTTTCGCTTTCGCGGCTGGCAGCAAAGTTCAGAACCATGTTTCTGTGAATAACTCTTGAACCGTAAGTCACAGACGCTCGCTCTTGGCTGCATTCGTTTCAGCTCGTGGCAGCCAGTCTAAAAAAACACAATCTTGGACTTCTCTGGATGTTTCCCAGGCGAGCTATTGGCAGCATGTTCAGAACCACTGTTTCTGAGGCTAATTCTTGAACCGTAAGTCATAGACGCTCGATCTTGGCGGCATTCGTCTCAGCGCCTGGCAATTAGTATAGAAGCCCTGTTTCCCACTGTTTCTGAGGCTAATTCTTGAACCGTAAGTCATAGACGCTAGATCTTGGCGGCATTCGTCTCAGCGCCTGGCAATTAGTATGGAAGCACTGTCTTTGACTTCTCTGGATGTTTCCCAGGCGAGCTATTGACAAGTAAATCCTAGACGCTCGATCTTGGTTATATTCGCTTTCGCGGCTGGCAGCAAAGTTCAGAACCATGTTTCTGTGAATAACTCTTGAACCGTAAGTCACAGACGCTCGCTCTTGGCTGCATTCGTTTCAGCTCGTGGCAGCCAGTCTAAAAAACACTATCTTGGACTTCTCTGGATGTTTCCCAGGCGACCTATTGGCAGCATGTTCAGAACCACTGTTTCTGAGGCTAATTCTTGAACCGTAAGTCATAGACGCTCGATCTTGGCGGCATTCGTCTCAGCGCCTGGCAATTAGTATAGAAGCACTGTCTTTGACTTCTCTGGATGTTTCCCAGGCGAGCTATTGACAAGTAAATACTAGACGCTCGATCTTGGTTATTTTCGCTTTCGCGGCTGGCAGCAAAGTTCAGAACCATGTTTCTGTGAATAACTCTTGAACCGTAAGTCACAGACGCTCGCTCTTGGCTGCATTCGTTTCAGCTCGTGGCAGCCAGTCTAAAAAACACAATCTTGGACTTCTCTGGATGTTTCCCAGGCGAGCTATTGGCAGCATGTTCAGAACCACTGTTTCTGAGGCTAATTCTTGAACCGTAAGTCATAGACGCTCGATCTTGGCGGCATTCGTCTCAGCGCCTGGCAATTAGTATGGAAGCACTGTTTCCCACTGTTTCTGAGGCTAATTCTTGAACCGTAAGTCATAGACGCTAGATCTTGGCGGCAATCGTCTCAGCACCTGGCAATTAGTATAGAAGCACTGTCTTTGACTTCTCTGGATGTTTCCCAGGCGAGCTATTGACAAGTAAATCCTAGACGCTCGATCTTGGTTATTTTCGCTTTCGCGGCTGGCAGCAAAGTTCAGAACCATGTTTCTGTGAATAACTTTTGAACCGTAAGTCACAGACGCTCGCTCTTGGCTGCATTCGTTTCAGCTCGTGGCAGCCAGTCTAAAAAACACAATCTTGCACTTCTCTGGATGTTTCCCAGGCGAGCTATTGGCAGCATGTTCAGAACCACTGTTTCTGAGGCTAATTCTTGAACCGTAAGTCTTAGACGCTCGAGCTTGGCGGCATTCGTCTCAGCGCCTGGCAATTAGTATAGAAGCACTGTTTCCCACTGTTTCTGAGGCTAATTCTTGATCCGTAAGTCATAGACGCTAGATCTTGGCGGCATTCGTCTCAGCGCCTGGCAATTAGTATGGAAGCACTGTCTTTGACTTCTCTGGATGTCTCCCAGGCGAGCTATTGTCAAGTAAATCCTAGACGCTCGATCTTGGTTATTTTCGCTTTCGCGGCTGGCAGCAAAGTTCAGAACCATGTTTCTGTGAATAACTCTTGAACCGTAAGTCACAGACGCTCGCTCTTGGCTGCATTCGTTTCAGCTCGTGGCAGCCCGTCTAAAAAACACTATCTTGGACTTGTCTGGATGTTTCCCAGGCGAGCTATTGGCAGCATGTTCAGAACCACTGTTTCTGAGGCTAATTCTTGAACCGTAAGTCTTAGACGCTCGATCTTGGCGCCATTCGTCTCAGCGCCTGGCAATTAGTATAGAAGCACTGTTTCCCACTGTTTCTGAGGCTAATTCTTGAACCGTAAGTCATAGACGCTAGATCTTGGCGGCATTCGTCTCAGCGCCTGGCAATTAGTATAGAAGCACTGTCTTTGACTTCTCTGGATGTTTCCCAGGCGAGCTATTGACAAGTAAATCCTAGACGCTCGATCTTGGTTATTTTCGCTTTCGCGGCTGGCAGCAAAGTTCAGAACCATGTTTCTGTGAATAACTCTTGAACCGTAAGTCACAGACGCTCGCTCTTGGCTGCATTCGTTTCAGCTCGTGGCAGCGCGTCTAAAAAACACTATCTTGGACTTCTCTGGATGTTTCCCAGGCGAGCTATTGGCAGCATGTTCAGAACCACTGTTTCTGAGGCTAATTCTTGAACCGTAAGTCTTAGACGCTCGATTTTTTCGCCATTCGTCTCAGCGCCTGGCAATTAGTATAGAAGCACTGTTTCCCACTGTTTCTGAGGCTAATTCTTGAACCGTAAGTCATAGACGCTAGATCTTGGCGGCATTCGTCTCAGCGCCTGGCAATTAGTATAGAAGCACTGTTTCCCACTGTTTCTGAGGCTAATTCTTGAACCTTAAGTCATAGACGCTAGATCTTGGCGGCATTCGTCTCAGCGCCTGGCAATCAGTATAGAAGCACTGTCTTTGACTTCTCTGGATGTTTCCCAGGCGAGCTATTGACAAGTAAATCCTAGACGCTCGATCTTGGTTATTTTCGCTTTCGCGGCTGGCAGCAAAGTTCAGAACCATGTTTCTGTGAATAACTCTTGAACCGTAAGTCACAGACGCTCGCTCTTGGCTGCATTCGTTTCAGCTCGTGGCAGCCAGTCTAAAAAAACACAATCTTGGACTTCTCTGGATGTTTCCCAGGCGAGCTATTGGCAGCATGTTCAGAACCACTGTTTCTGAGGCTAATTCTTGAACCGTAAGTCATAGACGCTCGATCTTGGCGGCATTCGTCTCAGCGCCTGGCAATTAGTATAGAAGCCCTGTTTCCCACTGTTTCTGAGGCTAATTCTTGAACCGTAAGTCATAGACGCTAGATCTTGGCGGCATTCGTCTCAGCGCCTGGCAATTAGTATGGAAGCACTGTCTTTGACTTCTCTGGATGTTTCCCAGGCGAGCTATTGACAAGTAAATCCTAGACGCTCGATCTTGGTTATATTCGCTTTCGCGGCTGGCAGCAAAGTTCAGAACCATGTTTCTGTGAATAACTCTTGAACCGTAAGTCACAGACGCTCGCTCTTGGCTGCATTCGTTTCAGCTCGTGGCAGCCAGTCTAAAAAACACTATCTTGGACTTCTCTGGATGTTTCCCAGGCGACCTATTGGCAGCATGTTCAGAACCACTGTTTCTGAGGCTAATTCTTGAACCGTAAGTCATAGACGCTCGATCTTGGCGGCATTCGTCTCAGCGCCTGGCAATTAGTATAGAAGCACTGTCTTTGACTTCTCTGGATGTTTCCCAGGCGAGCTATTGACAAGTAAATCCTAGACGCTCGATCTTGGTTATTTTCGCTTTCGCGGCTGGCAGCAAAGTTCAGAACCATGTTTCTGTGAATAACTCTTGAACCGTAAGTCACAGACGCTCGCTCTTGGCTGCATTCGTTTCAGCTCGTGGCAGCCAGTCTAAAAAACACAATCTTGGACTTCTCTGGATGTTTCCCAGGCGAGCTATTGGCAGCATGTTCAGAACCACTGTTTCTGAGGCTAATTCTTGAACCGTAAGTCATAGACGCTCGATCTTGGCGGCATTCGTCTCAGCGCCTGGCAATTAGTATGGAAGCACTGTTTCCCACTGTTTCTGAGGCTAATTCTTGAACCGTAAGTCATAGACGCTAGATCTTGGCGGCAATCGTCTCAGCACCTGGCAATTAGTATAGAAGCACTGTCTTTGACTTCTCTGGATGTTTCCCAGGCGAGCTATTGACAAGTAAATCCTAGACGCTCGATCTTGGTTATTTTCGCTTTCGCGGCTGGCAGCAAAGTTCAGAACCATGTTTCTGTGAATAACTTTTGAACCGTAAGTCACAGACGCTCGCTCTTGGCTGCATTCGTTTCAGCTCGTGGCAGCCAGTCTAAAAAACACAATCTTGCACTTCTCTGGATGTTTCCCAGGCGAGCTATTGGCAGCATGTTCAGAACCACTGTTTCTGAGGCTAATTCTTGATCCGTAAGTCATAGACGCTCGATCTTGGCGGCATTCGTCTCAGCGCCTGGCAATTAGTATAGAAGCACTGTTTCCCACTGTTTCTGAGGCTAATTCTTGATCCGTAAGTCATAGACGCTAGATCTTGGCGGCATTCGTCTCAGCGCCTGGCAATTAGTATGGAAGCACTGTCTTTGACTTCTCTGGATGTCTCCCAGGCGAGCTATTGTCAAGTAAATCCTAGACGCTCGATCTTGGTTATTTTCGCTTTCGCGGCTGGCAGCAAAGTTCAGAACCATGTTTCTGTGAATAACTTTTGAACCGTAAGTCACAGACGCTCGCTCTTGGCTACATTCGTTTCAGCTCGCGGCAGCCCGTCTAAAAAAACACTATCTTGGACTTCTCTGGATGTTTCCCAGGCGAGCAATTGGCAGCATGTTCAGAACCACTGTTTCTGAGGCTAATTCTTGAACCGTAAGTCATAGACGCTCGATCTTGGCGGCATTCGTCTCAGCGCCTGGCAATTAGTATAGAAGCACTGTTTCCCACTGTTTCTGAGGCTAATTCTTGAACCGTAAGTCACAGACGCTCGCTCTTGGCTGCATTCGTTTCAGCTCGTGGCAGCCAGTCTAAAAAACACTATCTTGGACTTCTCTGGATGTTTCCCAGGCGACCTATTGGCAGCATGTTCAGAACCACTGTTTCTGAGGCTAATTCTTGAACCGTAAGTCATAGACGCTCGATCTTGGCGGCATTCGTCTCAGCGCCTGGCAATTAGTATAGAAGCACTGTCTTTGACTTCTCTGGATGTTTCCCAGGCGAGCTATTGACAAGTAAATCCTAGACGCTCGATCTTGGTTATTTTCGCTTTCGCGGCTGGCAGCAAAGTTCAGAACCATGTTTCTGTGAATAACTCTTGAACCGTAAGTCACAGACGCTCGCTCTTGGCTGCATTCGTTTCAGCTCGTGGCAGCCAGTCTAAAAAACACAATCTTGGACTTCTCTGGATGTTTCCCAGGCGAGCTATTGGCAGCATGTTCAGAACCACTGTTTCTGAGGCTAATTCTTGAACCGTAAGTCATAGACGCTCGATCTTGGCGGCATTCGTCTCAGCGCCTGGCAATTAGTATGGAAGCACTGTTTCCCACTGTTTCTGAGGCTAATTCTTGAACCGTAAGTCATAGACGCTAGATCTTGGCGGCAATCGTCTCAGCACCTGGCAATTAGTATAGAAGCACTGTCTTTGACTTCTCTGGATGTTTCCCAGGCGAGCTATTGACAAGTAAATCCTAGACGCTCGATCTTGGTTATTTTCGCTTTCGCGGCTGGCAGCAAAGTTCAGAACCATGTTTCTGTGAATAACTTTTGAACCGTAAGTCACAGACGCTCGCTCTTGGCTGCATTCGTTTCAGCTCGTGGCAGCCAGTCTAAAAAACACAATCTTGCACTTCTCTGGATGTTTCCCAGGCGAGCTATTGGCAGCATGTTCAGAACCACTGTTTCTGAGGCTAATTCTTGATCCGTAAGTCATAGACGCTCGATCTTGGCGGCATTCGTCTCAGCGCCTGGCAATTAGTATAGAAGCACTGTTTCCCACTGTTTCTGAGGCTAATTCTTGATCCGTAAGTCATAGACGCTAGATCTTGGCGGCATTCGTCTCAGCGCCTGGCAATTAGTATGGAAGCACTGTCTTTGACTTCTCTGGATGTCTCCCAGGCGAGCTATTGTCAAGTAAATCCTAGACGCTCGATCTTGGTTATTTTCGCTTTCGCGGCTGGCAGCAAAGTTCAGAACCATGTTTCTGTGAATAACTTTTGAACCGTAAGTCACAGACGCTCGCTCTTGGCTACATTCGTTTCAGCTCGCGGCAGCCCGTCTAAAAAAACACTATCTTGGACTTCTCTGGATGTTTCCCAGGCGAGCAATTGGCAGCATGTTCAGAACCACTGTTTCTGAGGCTAATTCTTGAACCGTAAGTCATAGACGCTCGATCTTGGCGGCATTCGTCTCAGCGCCTGGCAATTAGTATAGAAGCACTGTTTCCCACTGTTTCTGAGGCTAATTCTTGAACCGTAAGTCATAGACGCTAGATCTTGGCGGCATTCGTCTCAGCGCCTGGCAATTAGTATAGAAGCACTGTCTTTGACTTCTCTGGATGTTTCCCAGGCGAGCTATTGACAAGTAAATCCTAGACGCTCGATCTTGGTTATTTTCGCTTTCGCGGCTGGCAGCAAAGTTCAGAACCATGTTTCTGTGAATAACTCTTGAACCGTAAGTCACAGACGCTCGCTCTTGGCTGCATTCGTTTCAGCTCGTGGCAGCCCGTCTAAAAAACACTATCTTGGACTTGTCTGGATGTTTCCCAGGCGAGCTATTGGCAGCATGTTCAGAACCACTGTTTCTGAGGCTAATTCTTGAACCGTAAGTCTTAGACGCTCGATCTTGGCGCCATTCGTCTCAGCGCCTGGCAATTAGTATAGAAGCACTGTTTCCCACTGTTTCTGAGGCTAATTCTTGAACCGTAAGTCATAGACGCTAGATCTTGGCGGCATTCGTCTCAGCGCCTGGCAATTAGTATAGAAGCACTGTCTTTGACTTCTCTGGATGTTTCCCAGGCGAGCTATTGACAAGTAAATCCTAGACGCTCGATCTTGGTTATTTTCGCTTTCGCGGCTGGCAGCAAAGTTCAGAACCATGTTTCTGTGAATAACTTTTGAACCGTAAGTCACAGACGCTCGCTCTTGGCTGCATTCGTTTCAGCTCGTGGCAGCCAGTCTAAAAAACACAATCTTGGACTTCTCTGGATGTTTCCCAGGCGAGCTATTGGCAGCATGTTCAGAACCACTGTTTCTGAGGCTAATTCTTGAACCGTAAGTCATACACGCTCGATCTTGGCGGCATTCGTCTCAGCGCCTGGCAATTAGTATAGAAGCACTGTTTCCCACTGTTTCTGAGGCTAATTCTTGAACCGTAAGTCATAGACGCTAGATCTTGGCGGCATTCGTCTCAGCGCCTGGCAATTAGTATAGAAACACTGTCTTTGACTTCTCTGGATGTTTCCCAGTCGAGCTTTTGACAAGTAAATCCTAGACGCTCGATCTTGGTTATTTTCGCTTTCGCGGCTGGCAGCAAAGTTCAGAACCATGTTTCTGTGAATAACTTTTGAACCGTAAGTCACAGACGCTCGCTCTTGGCTGCATTCGTTTCAGCTCGTGGCAGCCAGTCTAAAAAACACAATCTTGGACTTCTCTGGATGTTTCCCAGGCGAGCTATTGGCAGCATGTTCAGAACCACTGTTTCTGAGGCTAATTCTTGAACCGTAAGTCATAGACGCTCGATCTTGGCGGCATTCGTCTCAGCGCCTGGCAATTAGTATAGAAGCACTGTTTCCCACTGTTTCTGAGGCTAATTCTTGAACCGTAAGTCATAGACGCTAGATCTTGGCGGCATTCGTCTCAGCGCCTGGCAATTAGTATAGAAGCACTGTCTTTGACTTCTCTGGATGTTTCCCAGGCGAGCTATTGACAAGTAAATCCTAGACGCTCGATCTTGGTTATTTTCGCTTTCGCGGCTGGCAGCAAAGTTCAGAACCATGTTTCTGTGAATAACTCTTGAACCGTAAGTCACAGACGCTCGCTCTTGGCTGCATTCGTTTCAGCTCGTGGCAGCCAGTCTAAAAAACACTATCTTGGACTTCTCTGGATGTTTCCCAGGCGAGCTATTGGCAGCATGTTCAGAACCACTGTTTCTGAGGCTAATTCTTGAACCGTAAGTCATACACGCTCGATCTTGGCGGCATTCGTCTCAGCGCCTGGCAATTAGTATAGAAGCACTGTTTCCCACTGTTTCTGAGGCTAATTCTTGAACCGTAAGTCATAGACGCTAGATCTTGGCGGCATTCGTCTCAGCGCCTGGCAATTAGTATAGAAGCACTGTCTTTGACTTCTCTGGATGTTTCCCAGGCGAGCAATTGACAAGTAAATCCTAGACGCTCGATCTTGGTTATTTTCGCTTTCGCGGCTGGCAGCAAAGTTCAGAACCATGTTTCTGTGAATAACTTTTGAACCGTAAGTCACAGACGCTCGCTCTTGGCTGCATTCGTTTCAGCTCGTGGCAGCCAGTCTAAAAAACACTATCTTGGACTTCTCTGGATGTTTCCCAGGCGAGCTATTGGCAGCATGTTCAGAACCACTGTTTCTGAGGCTAATTCTTGAACCGTAAGTCATACACGCTCGATCTTGGCGGCATTCGTCTCAGCGCCTGGCAATTAGTATAGAAGCACTGTTTCCCACTGTTTCTGAGGCTAATTCTTGAACCGTAAGTCATAGACGCTAGATCTTGGCGGCATTCGTCTCAGCGCCTGGCAATTAGTATAGAAGCACTGTCTTTGACTTCTCTGGATGTTTCCCAGGCGAGCTATTGACAAGTAAATCCTAGACGCTCGATCTTGGTTATTTTCGCTTTCGCGGCTGGCAGCAAAGTTCAGAACCATGTTTCTGTGAATAACTTTTGAACCGTAAGTCACAGACGCTCGCTCTTGGCTGCATTCGTTTCAGCTCGTGGCAGCCAGTCTAAAAAACACAATCTTGGACTTCTCTGGATGTTTCCCAGGCGAGCTATTGGCAGCATGTTCAGAACCACTGTTTCTGAGGCTAATTCTTGAACCGTAAGTCATACACGCTCGATCTTGGCGGCATTCGTCTCAGCGCCTGGCAATTAGTATAGAAGCACTGTTTCCCACTGTTTCTGAGGCTAATTCTTGAACCGTAAGTCATAGACGCTAGATCTTGGCGGCATTCGTCTCAGCGCCTGGCAATTAGTATAGAAGCACTGTCTTTGACTTCTCTGGATGTTTCCCAGGCGAGCTATTGACAAGTAAATCCTAGACGCTCGATCTTGGTTATTTTCGCTTTCGCGGCTGGCAGCAAAGTTCAGAACCATGTTTCTGTGAATAACTCTTGAACCGTAAGTCACAGACGCTCGCTCTTGGCTGCATTCGTTTCAGCTCGTGGCAGCCAGTCTAAAAAACACTATCTTGGACTTCTCTGGATGTTTCCCAGACGAGCTATTGGCAGCATGTTCAGAACCACTGTTTCTGAGGCTAATTCTTGAACCGTAAGTCATAGACGCTCGATCTTGGCGGCATTCGTCTCAGCGCCTGGCAATTAGTATAGAAGCACTGTTTCCCACTGTTTCTGAGGCTAATTCTTGAACCGTAAGTCATAGACGCTAGATCTTGGCGGCATTCGTCTCAGCGCCTGGCAATTAGTATAGAAGCACTGTCTTTGACTTCTCTGGATGTTTCCCAGGCGAGCTATTGACAAGTAAATCCTAGACGCTCGATCTTGGTTATTTTCGCTTTCGCGGCTGGCAGCAAAGTTCAGAACCATGTTTCTGTGAATAACTTTTGAACCGTAAGTCACAGACGCTCGCTCTTGGCTGCATTCGTTTCAGCTCGTGGCAGCCAGTCTAAAAAACACTATCTTGGACTTCTCTGGATGTTTCCCAGTCGAGCTATTGGCAGCATGTTCAGAACCACTGTTTCTGAGGCTAATTCTTGAACCGTAAGTCATAGACGCTCGATCTTGGCGGCATTCGTCTCAGCGCCTGGCAATTAGTATAGAAGCACTGTTTCCCACTGTTTCTGAGGCTAATTCTTGAACCGTAAGTCATAGACGCTAGATCTTGGCGGCATTCGTCTCAGCGCCTGGCAATTAGTATAGAAGCACTGTCTTTGACTTCTCTGGATGTTTCCCAGGCGAGCTATTGACAAGTAAATCCTAGACGCTCGATCTTGGTTATTTTCGCTTTCGCGGCTGGCAGCAAAGTTCAGAACCATGTTTCTGTGAATAACTTTTGAACCGTAAGTCACAGACGCTCGCTCTTGGCTGCATTCGTTTCAGCTCGTGGCAGCCAGTCTAAAAAACACTATCTTGGACTTCTCTGGATGTTTCCCAGTCGAGCTATTGGCAGCATGTTCAGAACCACTGTTTCTGAGGCTAATTCTTGAACCGTAAGTCATAGACGCTCGATCTTGGCGGCATTCGTCTCAGCGCCTGGCAATTAGTATAGAAGCACTGTTTCCCACTGTTTCTGAGGCTAATTCTTGAACCGTAAGTCATAGACGCTAGATCTTGGCGGCATTCGTCTCAGCGCCTGGCAATTAGTATAGAAGCACTGTCTTTGACTTCTCTGGATGTTTCCCAGGCGAGCTATTGACAAGTAAATCCTAGACGCTCGATCTTGGTTATTTTCGCTTTCGCAGCTGGCAGCAAAGTTCAGAACCATGTTTCTGTGAATAACTCTTGAACCGTAAGTCACAGACGCTCGCTCTTGGCTGCATTCGTTTCAGCTCGTGGCAGCCAGTCTAAAAAACACTATCTTGGACTTCTCTGCATGTTTCCCAGGCGAGCTATTGGCAGCATGTTCAGAACCACTGTTTCTGAGGTTAATTCTTGAACCGTAAGTCTTAGACGCTCGATCTTGGCGGCATTCGTCTCAGCGCCTGGCAATTAGTATAGAAGCACTGTCTTTGACTTCTCTGGATGTTTCCCAGGCGAGCTATTGACAAGTAAATCCTAGACGCTCGATCTTGGTTATTTTCGCTTTCGCAGCTGGCAGCAAAGTTCAGAACCATGTTTCTGTGAATAACTCTTGAACCGTAAGTCACAGACGCTCGCTCTTGGCTGCATTCGTTTCAGCTCGTGGCAGCCAGTCTAAAAAACACAATCTTGGACTTCTCTGGATGTTTCCCAGGCGAGCTATTGGCAGCATGTTCAGAACCACTGTTTCTGAGGCTAATTCTTGAACCGTAAGTCATACACGCTCGATCTTGGCGGCATTCGTCTCAGCGCCTGGCAATTAGTATAGAAGCACTGTTTCCCACTGTTTCTGAGGCTAATTCTTGAACCGTAAGTCATAGACGCTAGATCTTGGCGGCATTCGTCTCAGCGCCTGGCAATTAGTATAGAAGCACTGTCTTTGACTTCTCTGGATGTTTCCCAGGCGAGCTATTGACAAGTAAATCCTAGACGCTCGATCTTGGTTATTTTCGCTTTCGCGGCTGGCAGCAAAGTTCAGAACCATGTTTCTGTGAATAACTTTTGAACCGTAAGTCACAGACGCTCGCTCTTGGCTGCATTCGTTTCAGCTCGTGGCAGCCAGTCTAAAAAACACAATCTTGGACTTCTCTGGATGTTTCCCAGGCGAGCTATTGGCAGCATGTTCAGAACCACTGTTTCTGAGGCTAATTCTTGAACCGTAAGTCATACACGCTCGATCTTGGCGGCATTCGTCTCAGCGCCTGGCAATTAGTATAGAAGCACTGTTTCCCACTGTTTCTGAGGCTAATTCTTGAACCGTAAGTCATAGACGCTAGATCTTGGCGGCATTCGTCTCAGCGCCTGGCAATTAGTATAGAAGCACTGTCTTTGACTTCTCTGGATGTTTCCCAGGCGAGCTATTGACAAGTAAATCCTAGACGCTCGATCTTGGTTATTTTCGCTTTCGCGGCTGGCAGCAAAGTTCAGAACCATGTTTCTGTGAATAACTCTTGAACCGTAAGTCACAGACGCTCGCTCTTGGCTGCATTCGTTTCAGCTCGTGGCAGCCAGTCTAAAAAACACTATCTTGGACTTCTCTGGATGTTTCCCAGACGAGCTATTGGCAGCATGTTCAGAACCACTGTTTCTGAGGCTAATTCTTGAACCGTAAGTCATAGACGCTCGATCTTGGCGGCATTCGTCTCAGCGCCTGGCAATTAGTATAGAAGCACTGTTTCCCACTGTTTCTGAGGCTAATTCTTGAACCGTAAGTCATAGACGCTAGATCTTGGCGGCATTCGTCTCAGCGCCTGGCAATTAGTATAGAAGCACTGTCTTTGACTTCTCTGGATGTTTCCCAGGCGAGCTATTGACAAGTAAATCCTAGACGCTCGATCTTGGTTATTTTCGCTTTCGGGGCTGGCAGCAAAGTTCAGAACCATGTTTCTGTGAATAACTTTTGAACCGTAAGTCACAGACGCTCGCTCTTGGCCGCATTCGTTTCAGCTCGTGGCAGCCAGTCTAAAAAACAAAATCTTGGACTTCTCTGGATGTTTCCCAGGCGAGCTATTGGAAGCATGTTCAGAACCACTGTTTCTGAGGCTAATTCTTGAACCGTAAGTCATACACGCTCGATCTTGGCGGCATTCGTCTCAGCGCCTGGCAATTAGTATAGAAGCACTGTCTTTGACTTCTCTGGATGTTTCCCAGGCGAGCTTTTGACAAGTAAATCCTAGACGCTCGATCTTGGTTATTTTCGCTTTCGCGGCTGGCAGCAAAGTTCAGAACCATGTTTCTGTGAATAACTTTTGAACCGTAAGTCACAGACGCTCGCTCTTGGCTGCATTCGTTTCAGCTCGTGGCAGCCAGTCTAAAAAACACTATCTTGGACTTCTCTGGATGTTTCCCAGTCGAGCTATTGGCAGCATGTTCAGAACCACTGTTTCTGAGGCTAATTCTTGAACCGTAAGTCATAGACGCTAGATCTTGGCGGCATTCGTCTCAGCGCCTGGCAATTAGTATAGAAGCACTGTCTTTGACTTCTCTGGATGTTTCCCAGGCGAGCTATTGACAAGTAAATCCTAGACGCTCGATCTTGGTTATTTTCGCTTTCGCAGCTGGCAGCAAAGTTCAGAACCATGTTTCTGTGAATAACTCTTGAACCGTAAGTCACAGACGCTCGCTCTTGGCTGCATTCGTTTCAGCTCGTGGCAGCCAGTCTAAAAAACACTATCTTGGACTTCTCTGGATGTTTCCCAGGCGAGCTATTGGCAGCATGTTCAGAACCACTGTTTCTGAGGTTAATTCTTGAACCGTAAGTCTTAGACGCTCGATCTTGGCGGCATTCGTCTCAGCGCCTGGCAATTAGTATAGAAGCACTGTCTTTGACTTCTCTGGATGTTTCCCAGGCGAGCTATTGACAAGTAAATCCTAGACGCTCGATCTTGGTTATTTTCGCTTTCGCAGCTGGCAGCAAAGTTCAGAACCATGTTTCTGTGAATAACTCTTGAACCGTAAGTCACAGACGCTCGCTCTTGGCTGCATTCGTTTCAGCTCGTGGCAGCCAGTCTAAAAAACACAATCTTGGACTTCTCTGGATGTTTCCCAGGCGAGCTATTGGCAGCATGTTCAGAACCACTGTTTCTGAGGCTAATTCTTGAACCGTAAGTCATACACGCTCGATCTTGGCGGCATTCGTCTCAGCGCCTGGCAATTAGTATAGAAGCACTGTTTCCCACTGTTTCTGAGGCTAATTCTTGAACCGTAAGTCATAGACGCTAGATCTTGGCGGCATTCGTCTCAGCGCCTGGCAATTAGTATAGAAGCACTGTCTTTGACTTCTCTGAATGTTTCCCAGGCGAGCTTTTGACAAGTAAATCCTAGACGCTCGATCTTGGTTATTTTCGCTTTCGCGGCTGGCAGCAAAGTTCAGAACCATGTTTCTGTGAATAACTTTTGAACCGTAAGTCACAGACGCTCGCTCTTGGCTGCATTCGTTTCAGCTCGTGGCAGCCAGTCTAAAAAACACAATCTTGGACTTCTCTGGATGTTTCCCAGGCGAGCTATTGGCAGCATGTTCAGAACCACTGTTTCTGAGGCTAATTCTTGAACCGTAAGTCATAGACGCTCGATCTTGGCGGCATTCGTCTCAGCGCCTGGCAATTAGTATAGAAGCACTGTTTCCCACTGTTTCTGAGGTTAATTCTTGAACCGTAAGTCATAGACGCTAGATCTTGGCGGCATTCGTCTCAGCGCCTGGCAATTAGTATAGAAGCACTGTCTTTGACTTCTCTGGATGTTTCCCAGGCGAGCTATTGACAAGTAAATCCTAGACGCTCGATCTTGGTTATTTTCGCTTTCGCGGCTGGCAGCAAAGTTCAGAACCATGTTTCTGTGAATAACTCTTGAACCGTAAGTCACAGACGCTCGCTCTTGGCTGCATTCGTTTCAGCTCGTGGCAGCCAGTCTAAAAAACACTATCTTGGACTTCTCTGGATGTTTCCCAGGCGAGCTATTGGCAGCATGTTCAGAACCACTGTTTCTGAGGCTAATTCTTGAACCGTAAGTCATAGACGCTCGATCTTGGCGGCATTCGTCTCAGCGCCTGGCAATTAGTATAGAAGCACTGTTTCCCACTGTTTCTGAGGCTAATTCTTGAACCGTAAGTCATAGACGCTAGATCTTGGCGGCATTCGTCTCAGCGCCTGGCAATTAGTATAGAAGCACTGTCTTTGACTTCTCTGGATGTTTCCCAGGCGAGCTATTGACAAGTAAATCCTAGACGCTCGATCTTGGTTATTTTCGCTTTCGCGGCTGGCAGCAAAGTTCAGAACCATGTTTCTGTGAATAACTTTTGAACCGTAAGTCACAGACGCTCGCTCTTGGCTGCATTCGTTTCAGCTCGTGGCAGCCAGTCTAAAAAACACAATCTTGGACTTCTCTGGATGTTTCCCAGGCGAGCTATTGGCAGCATGTTCAGAACCACTGTTTCTGAGGCTAATTCTTGAACCGTAAGTCATACACGCTCGATCTTGGCGGCATTCGTCTCAGCGCCTGGCAATTAGTATAGAAGCACTGTTTCCCACTGTTTCTGAGGCTAATTCTTGAACCGTAAGTCATAGACGCTAGATCTTGGCGGCATTCGTCTCAGCGCCTGGCAATTAGTATAGAAGCACTGTCTTTGACTTCTCTGGATGTTTCCCAGGCGAGCTTTTGACAAGTAAATCCTAGACGCTCGATCTTGGTTATTTTCGCTTTCGCGGCTGGCAGCAAAGTTCAGAACCATGTTTCTGTGAATAACTTTTGAACCGTAAGTCACAGACGCTCGCTCTTGGCTGCATTCGTTTCAGCTCGTGGCAGCCAGTCTAAAAAACACTATCTTGGACTTCTCTGGATGTTTCCCAGACGAGCTATTGGCAGCATGTTCAGAACCACTGTTTCTGAGGCTAATTCTTGAACCGTAAGTCATAGACGCTCGATCTTGGCGGCATTCGTCTCAGCGCCTGGCAATTAGTATAGAAGCACTGTTTCCCACTGTTTCTGAGGCTAATTCTTGAACCGTAAGTCATAGACGCTAGATCTTGGCGGCATTCGTCTCAGCGCCTGGCAATTAGTATAGAAGCACTGTCTTTGACTTCTCTGGATGTTTCCCAGGCGAGCTATTGACAAGTAAATCCTAGACGCTCGATCTTGGTTATTTTCGCTTTCGCGGCTGGCAGCAAAGTTCAGAACCATGTTTCGGTGAATAACTTTTGAACCGTAAGTCACAAACGCTCGCTCTTGGCTGCATTCGTTTCAGCTCGTGGCAGCCAGTCTAAAAAACACAATCTTGGACTTCTCTGGATGTTTCCCAGGCGAGCTATTGGCAGCATGTTCAGAACCACTGTTTCTGAGGCTAATTCTTGAACCGTAAGTCATACACGCTCGATCTTGGCGGCATTCGTCTCAGCGCCTGGCAATTAGTATAGAAGCACTGTTTCCCACTGTTTCTGAGGCTAATTCTTGAACCATAAGTCATAGACGCTAGATCTTGGCGGCATTCGTCTCAGCGCCTGGCAATTAGTATAGAAGCACTGTCTTTGACTTCTCTGGATGTTTCCCAGGCGAGCTATTGACAAGTAAATCCTAGACGCTCGATCTTCGTTATTTTCGCTTTCGCGGCTGGCAGCAAAGTTCAGAACCATGTTTCTGTGAATAACTCTTGAACCGTAAGTCACAGACGCTCGCTCTTGGCTGCATTCGTTTCAGCTCGTGGCAGCCAGTCTAAAAAACACTATCTTGGACTTCTCTGGATGTTTCCCAGACGAGCTATTGGCAGCATGTTCAGAACCACTGTTTCTGAGGCTAATTCTTGAACCGTAAGTCATAGACGCTCGATCTTGGCGGCATTCGTCTCAGCGCCTGGCAATTAGTATAGAAGCACTGTTTCCCACTGTTTCTGAGGCTAATTCTTGAACCGTAAGTCATAGACGCTAGATCTTGGCGGCATTCGTCTCAGCGCCTGGCAATTAGTATAGAAGCACTGTCTTTGACTTCTCTGGATGTTTCCCAGGCGAGCTATTGACAAGTAAATCCTAGACGCTCGATCTTGGTTATTTTCGCTTTCGCGGCTGGCAGCAAAGTTCAGAACCATGTTTCTGTGAATAACTTTTGAACCGTAAGTCACAGACGCTCGCTCTTGGCTGCATTCGTTTCAGCTCGTGGCAGCCAGTCTAAAAAACACAATCTTGGACTTCTCTGGATGTTTCCCAGGCGAGCTATTGGCAGCATGTTCAGAACCACTGTTTCTGAGGCTAATTCTTGAACCGTAAGTCATACACGCTCGATCTTGGCGGCATTCGTCTCAGCGCCTGGCAATTAGTATAGAAGCACTGTTTCCCACTGTTTCTGAGGCTAATTCTTGAACCGTAAGTCATAGACGCTAGATCTTGGCGGCATTCGTCTCAGCGCCTGGCAATTAGTATAGAAGCACTGTCTTTGACTTCTCTGGATGTTTCCCAGGCGAGCTTTTGACAAGTAAATCCTAGACGCTCGATCTTGGTTATTTTCGCTTTCGCGGCTGGCAGCAAAGTTCAGAACCATGTTTCTGTGAATAACTTTTGAACCGTAAGTCACAGACGCTCGCTCTTGGCTGCATTCGTTTCAGCTCGTGGCAGCCAGTCTAAAAAACACTATCTTGGACTTCTCTGGATGTTTCCCAGACGAGCTATTGGCAGCATGTTCAGAACCACTGTTTCTGAGGCTAATTCTTGAACCGTAAGTCATAGACGCTCGATCTTGGCGGCATTCGTCTCAGCGCCTGGCAATTAGTATAGAAGCACTGTTTCCCACTGTTTCTGAGGCTAATTCTTGAACCGTAAGTCATAGACGCTAGATCTTGGCGGCATTCGTCTCAGCGCCTGGCAATTAGTATAGAAGCACTGTCTTTGACTTCTCTGGATGTTTCCCAGGCGAGCTTTTGACAAGTAAATCCTAGACGCTCGATCTTGGTTATTTTCGCTTTCGCGGCTGGCAGCAAAGTTCAGAACCATGTTTCTGTGAATAACTTTTGAACCGTAAGTCACAGACGCTCGCTCTTGGCTGCATTCGTTTCAGCTCGTGGCAGCCAGTCTAAAAAACACAATCTTGGACTTCTCTGGATGTTTCCCAGGCGAGCTATTGGCAGCATGTTCAGAACCACTGTTTCTGAGGCTAATTCTTGAACCGTAAGTCATAGACGCTCTATCTTGGCGGCATTCGTCTCAGCGCCTGGCAATTAGTATAGAAGCACTGTTTCCCACTGTTTCTGAGGCTAATTCTTGAACCGTAAGTCATAGACGCTAGATCTTGGCGGCATTCGTCTCAGCGCCTGGCAATTAGTATATTAGCACTGTCTTTGACTTCTCTGGATGTTTCCCAGGCGAGCTATTGACAAGTAAATCCTAGACGCTCGATCTTGGTTATTTTCGCTTTCGCGGCTGGCAGCAAAGTTCAGAACCATGTTTCTGTGAATAACTCTTGAACCGTAAGTCACAGACGCTCGCTCTTGGCTGCATTCGTTTCAGCTCGTGGCAGCCAGTCTAAAAAACACTATCTTGGACTTCTCTGGATGTTTCCCAGACGAGCTATTGGCAGCATGTTCAGAACCACTGTTTCTGAGGCTAATTCTTGAACCGTAAGTCATAGACGCTCGATCTTGGCGGCATTCGTCTCAGCGCCTGGCAATTAGTATAGAAGCACTGTTTCCCACTGTTTCTGAGGCTAATTCTTGAACCGTAAGTCATAGACGCTAGATCTTGGCGGCATTCGTCTCAGCGCCTGGCAATTAGTATAGAAGCACTGTCTTTGACTTCTCTGGATGTTTCCCAGGCGAGCTATTGACAAGTAAATCCTAGACGCTCGATCTTGGTTATTTTCGCTTTCGCGGCTGGCAGCAAAGTTCAGAACCATGTTTCTGTGAATAGCTCTTGAACCGTAAGTCACAGACGCTCGCTCTTGGCTGCATTCGTTTCAGCTCGTGGCAGCCAGTCTAAAAAACACTATCTTGGACTTCTCTGGATGTTTCCCAGGCGAGCTATTGGCAGCATGTTCAGAACCAATGTTTCTGAGGCTAATTCTTGAACCGTAAGTCATAGACGCTAGATCTTGGCGGCATTCGTCTCAGCGCCTGGCAATTAGTATAGAAGCACTGTTTCCCACTGTTTCTGAGGCTAATTCTTGAACCGTAAGTCATAGACGCTAGATCTTGGCGGCATTCGTCTCAGCGCCTGGCAATTAGTATAGAAGCACTGTCTTTGACTTCTCTGGATGTTTCCCAGGCGAGCTATTGACAAGTAAATCCTAGACGCTCGATCTTGGTTATTTTCGCTTTCGCGGCTGGCAGCAAAGTTCAGAACCATGTTTCTGTGAATAACTCTTGAACCGTAAGTCACAGACGCTCGCTCTTGGCTGCATTCGTTTCAGCTCGTGGCAGCCAGTCTAAAAAACACTATCTTGGACTTCTCTGGATGTTTCCCAGACGAGCTATTGGCAGCATGTTCAGAACCACTGTTTCTGAGGCTAATTCTTGAACCGTAAGTCATAGACGCTCGATCTTGGCGGCATTCGTCTCAGCGCCTGGCAATTAGTATAGAAGCACTGTTTCCCACTGTTTCTGAGGCTAATTCTTGAACCGTAAGTCATAGACGCTAGATCTTGGGGGCATTCGTCTCAGCGCCTGGCAATTAGTATAGAAGCACTGTCTTTGACTTCTCTGGATGTTTCCCAGGCGAGCTATTGACAAGTAAATCCTAGACGCTCGATCTTGGTTATTTTCGCTTTCGCGGCTGGCAGCAAAGTTCAGAACCATGTTTCTGTGAATAACTTTTGAACCGTAAGTCACAGACGCTCGCTCTTGGCTGCATTCGTTTCAGCTCGTGGCAGCCAGTCTAAAAAACACAATCTTGGACTTCTCTGGATGTTTCCCAGGCGAGCTATTGGCAGCATGTTCAGAACCACTGTTTCTGAGGCTAATTCTTGAACCGTAAGTCATACACGCTCGATCTTGGCGGCATTCGTCTCAGCGCCTGGCAATTAGTATAGAAGCACTGTTTCCCACTGTTTCTGAGGCTAATTCTTGAACCGTAAGTCATAGACGCTAGATCTTGGCGGCATTCGTCTCAGCGCCTGGCAATTAGTATAGAAGCACTGTCTTTGACTTCTCTGGATGTTTCCCAGGCGAGCTTTTGACAAGTAAATCCTAGACGCTCGATCTTGGTTATTTTCGCTTTCGCGGCTGGCAGCAAAGTTCAGAACCATGTTTCTGTGAATAACTTTTGAACCGTAAGTCACAGACGCTCGCTCTTGGCTGCATTCGTTTCAGCTCGTGGCAGCCAGTCTAAAAAACACAATCTTGGACTTCTCTGGATGTTTCCCAGTCGAGCTATTGGCAGCATGTTCAGAACCACTGTTTCTGAGGCTAATTCTTGAACCGTAAGTCATAGACGCTCGATCTTGGCGGCATTCGTCTCAGCGCCTGGCAATTAGTATAGAAGCACTGTTTCCCACTGTTTCTGAGGCTAATTCTTGAACCGTAAGTCATAGACGCTAGATCTTGGCGGCATTCGTCTCAGCGCCTGGCAATTAGTATAGAAGCACTGTCTTTGACTTCTCTGGATGTTTCCCAGGCGAGCTATTGACAAGTAAATCCTAGACGCTCGATCTTGGTTATTTTCGCTTTCGCAGCTGGCAGCAAAGTTCAGAACCATGTTTCTGTGAATAACTCTTGAACCGTAAGTCACAGACGCTCGCTCTTGGCTGCATTCGTTTCAGCTCGTGGCAGCCAGTCTAAAAAACACTATCTTGGACTTCTCTGGATGTTTCCCAGGCGAGCTATTGGCAGCATGTTCAGAACCACTGTTTCTGAGGTTAATTCTTGAACCGTAAGTCTTAGACGCTCGATCTTGGCGGCATTCGTCTCAGCGCCTGGCAATTAGTATAGAAGCACTGTCTTTGACTTCTCTGGATGTTTCCCAGGCGAGCTATTGACAAGTAAATCCTAGACGCTCGATCTTGGTTATTTTCGCTTTCGCGGCTGGCAGCAAAGTTCAGAACCATGTTTCTGTGAATATCTTTTGAACCGTAAGTCACAGACGCTCGCTCTTGGCTGCATTCGTTTCAGCTCGTGGCAGCCAGTCTAAAAACACAATCTTGGACTTCTCTGGATGTTTCCCAGGCGAGCTATTGGCAGCATGTTCAGAACCACTGTTTCTGAGGCTAATTCTTGAACCGTAAGTCATACACGCTCGATCTTGGCGGCATTCGTCTCAGCGCCTGGCAATTAATATAGAAGCACTGTTTCCCACTGTTTCTGAGGCTAATTCTTGAACCGTAAGTCATAGACGCTAGATCTTGGCGGCATTCGTCTCAGCGCCTGGCAATTAGTATAGAAGCACTGTCTTTGACTTCTCTGAATGTTTCCCAGGCGAGCTTTTGACAAGTAAATCCTAGACGCTCGATCTTGGTTATTTTCGCTTTCGCGGCTGGCAGCAAAGTTCAGAACCATGTTTCTGTGAATAACTTTTGAACCGTAAGTCACAGACGCTCGCTCTTGGCTGCATTCGTTTCAGCTCGTGGCAGACAGTCTAAAAAACACAATCTTGGACTTCTCTGGATGTTTCCCAGGCGAGCTATTGGCAGCATGTTCAGAACCACTGTTTCTGAGGCTAATTCTTGAACCGTAAGTCATAGACGCTCGATCTTGGCGGCATTCGTCTCAGCGCCTGGCAATTAGTATAGAAGCACTGTTTCCCACTGTTTCTGAGGTTAATTCTTGAACCGTAAGTCATAGACGCTAGATCTTGGCGGCATTCGTCTCAGCGCCTGGCAATTAGTATAGAAGCACTGTCTTTGACTTCTCTGGATGTTTCCCAGGCGAGCTATTGACAAGTAAATCCTAGACGCTCGATCTTGGTTATTTTCGCTTTCGCGGCTGGCAGCAAAGTTCAGAACCATGTTTCTGTGAATAACTCTTGAACCGTAAGTCACAGACGCTCGCTCTTGGCTGCATTCGTTTCAGCTCGTGGCAGCCAGTCTAAAAAACACTATCTTGGACTTCTCTGGATGTTTCCCAGACGAGCTATTGGCAGCATGTTCAGAACCACTGTTTCTGAGGCTAATTCTTGAACCGTAAGTCATAGACGCTCGATCTTGGCGGCATTCGTCTCAGCGCCTGGCAATTAGTATAGAAGCACTGTTTCCCACTGTTTCTGAGGCTAATTCTTGAACCGTAAGTCATAGACGCTAGATCTTGGCGGCATTCGTCTCAGCGCCTGGCAATTAGTATAGAAGCACTGTCTTTGACTTCTCTGGATGTTTCCCAGGCGAGCTATTGACAAGTAAATCCTAGACGCTCGATCTTGGTTATTTTCGCTTTCGCGGCTGGCAGCAAAGTTCAGAACCATGTTTCTGTGAATAACTTTTGAACCGTAAGTCACAGACGCTCGCTCTTGGCTGCATTCGTTTCAGCTCGTGGCAGCCAGTCTAAAAAACACAATCTTGGACTTCTCTGGATGTTTCCCAGGCGAGCTATTGGCAGCATGTTCAGAACCACTGTTTCTGAGGCTAATTCTTGAACCGTAAGTCATACACGCTCGATCTTGGCGGCATTCGTCTCAGCGCCTGGCAATTAGTATAGAAGCACTGTTTCCCACTGTTTCTGAGGCTAATTCTTGAACCGTAAGTCATAGACGCTAGATCTTGGCGGCATTCGTCTCAGCGCCTGGCAATTAGTATAGAAGCACTGTCTTTGACTTCTCTGGATGTTTCCCAGGCGAGCTTTTGACAAGTAAATCCTAGACGCTCGATCTTGGTTATTTTCGCTTTCGCGGCTGGCAGCAAAGTTCAGAACCATGTTTCTGTGAATAACTTTTGAACCGTAAGTCACAGACGCTCGCTCTTGGCTGCATTCGTTTCAGCTCGTGGCAGCCAGTCTAAAAAACACTATCTTGGACTTCTCTGGATGTTTCCCAGACGAGCTATTGGCAGCATGTTCAGAACCACTGTTTCTGAGGCTAATTCTTGAACCGTAAGTCATAGACGCTCGATCTTGGCGGCATTCGTCTCAGCGCCTGGCAATTAGTATAGAAGCACTGTTTCCCACTGTTTCTGAGGCTAATTCTTGAACCGTAAGTCATAGACGCTAGATCTTGGCGGCATTCGTCTCAGCGCCTGGCAATTAGTATAGAAGCACTGTCTTTGACTTCTCTGGATGTTTCCCAGGCGAGCTATTGACAAGTAAATCCTAGACGCTCGATCTTGGTTATTTTCGCTTTCGCGGCTGGCAGCAAAGTTCAGAACCATGTTTCGGTGAATAACTTTTGAACCGTAAGTCACAAACGCTCGCTCTTGGCTGCATTCGTTTCAGCTCGTGGCAGCCAGTCTAAAAAACACAATCTTGGACTTCTCTGGATGTTTCCCAGGCGAGCTATTGGCAGCATGTTCAGAACCACTGTTTCTGAGGCTAATTCTTGAACCGTAAGTCATACACGCTCGATCTTGGCGGCATTCGTCTCAGCGCCTGGCAATTAGTATAGAAGCACTGTTTCCCACTGTTTCTGAGGCTAATTCTTGAACCATAAGTCATAGACGCTAGATCTTGGCGGCATTCGTCTCAGCGCCTGGCAATTAGTATAGAAGCACTGTCTTTGACTTCTCTGGATGTTTCCCAGGCGAGCTTTTGACAAGTAAATCCTAGACGCTCGATCTTGGTTATTTTCGCTTTCGCGGCTGGCAGCAAAGTTCAGAACCATGTTTCTGTGAATAACTTTTGAACCGTAAGTCACATACGCTCGCTCTTGGCTGCATTCGTTTCAGCTCGTGGCAGCCAGTCTAAAAAACACAATCTTGGACTTCTCTGGATGTTTCCCAGGCGAGCTATTGGCAGCATGTTCAGAACCACTGTTTCTGAGGCTAATTCTTGAACCGTAAGTCATAGACGCTCTATCTTGGCGGCATTCGTCTCAGCACCTGGCAATTAGTATAGAAGCACTGTTTCCCACTGTTTCTGAGGCTAATTCTTGAACCGTAAGTCATAGACGCTAGATCTTGGCGGCATTCGTCTCAGCGCCTGGCAATTAGTATATTAGCACTGTCTTTGACTTCTCTGGATGTTTCCCAGGCGAGCTATTGACAAGTAAATCCTAGACGCTCGATCTTGGTTATTTTCGCTTTCGCGGCTGGCAGCAAAGTTCAGAACCATGTTTCTGTGAATAACTCTTGAACCGTAAGTCACAGACGCTCGCTCTTGGCTGCATTCGTTTCAGCTCGTGGCAGCCAGTCTAAAAAACACTATCTTGGACTTCTCTGGATGTTTCCCAGACGAGCTATTGGCAGCATGTTCAGAACCACTGTTTCTGAGGCTAATTCTTGAACCGTAAGTCATAGACGCTCGATCTTGGCGGCATTCGTCTCAGCGCCTGGCAATTAGTATAGAAGCACTGTTTCCCACTGTTTCTGAGGCTAATTCTTGAACCGTAAGTCATAGACGCTAGATCTTGGCGGCATTCGTCTCAGCGCCTGGCAATTAGTATAGAAGCACTGTCTTTGACTTCTCTGGATGTTTCCCAGGCGAGCTATTGACAAGTAAATCCTAGACGCTCGATCTTGGTTATTTTCGCTTTCGCGGCTGGCAGCAAAGTTCAGAACCATGTTTCTGTGAATAGCTCTTGAACCGTAAGTCACAGACGCTCGCTCTTGGCTGCATTCGTTTCAGCTCGTGGCAGCCAGTCTAAAAAACACTATCTTGGACTTCTCTGGATGTTTCCCAGGCGAGCTATTGGCAGCATGTTCAGAACCAATGTTTCTGAGGCTAATTCTTGAACCGTAAGTCATAGACGCTAGATCTTGGCGGCATTCGTCTCAGCGCCTGGCAATTAGTATAGAAGCACTGTTTCCCACTGTTTCTGAGGCTAATTCTTGAACCGTAAGTCATAGACGCTAGATCTTGGCGGCATTCGTCTCAGCGCCTGGCAATTAGTATAGAAGCACTGTCTTTGACTTCTCTGGATGTTTCCCAGGCGAGCTATTGACAAGTAAATCCTAGACGCTCGATCTTGGTTATTTTCGCTTTCGCGGCTGGCAGCAAAGTTCAGAACCATGTTTCTGTGAATAACTCTTGAACCGTAAGTCACAGACGCTCGCTCTTGGCTGCATTCGTTTCAGCTCGTGGCAGCCAGTCTAAAAAACACTATCTTGGACTTCTCTGGATGTTTCCCAGGCGAGCTATTGGCAGCATGTTCAGAACCAATGTTTCTGAGGCTAATTCTTGAACCGTAAGTCATAGACGCTAGATCTTGGCGGCATTCGTCTCAGCGCCTGGCAATTAGTATAGAAGCACTGTTTCCCACTGTTTCTGAGGCTAATTCTTGAACCGTAAGTCATAGACGCTAGATCTTGGCGGCATTCGTCTCAGCGCCTGGCAATTAGTATAGAAGCACTGTCTTTGACTTCTCTGGATGTTTCCCAGGCGAGCTATTGACAAGTAAATCCTAGACGCTCGATCTTGGTTATTTTCGCTTTCGCGGCTGGCAGCAAAGTTCAGAACCATGTTTCTGTGAATAACTTTTGAACCGTAAGTCACAGACGCTCGCTCTTGGCTGCATTCGTTTCAGCTCGTGGCAGCCAGTCTAAAAAACACAATCTTGGACTTCTCTGGATGTTTCCCAGGCGAGCTATTGGCAGCATGTTCAGAACCACTGTTTCTGAGGCTAATTCTTGAACCGTAAGTCATACACGCTCGATCTTGGCGGCATTCGTCTCAGCGCCTGGCAATTAGTATAGAAGCACTGTTTCCCACTGTTTCTGAGGCTAATTCTTGAACCGTAAGTCATAGACGCTAGATCTTGGCGGCATTCGTCTCAGCGCCTGGCAATTAGTATAGAAGCACTGTCTTTGACTTCTCTGGATGTTTCCCAGGCGAGCTTTTGACAAGTAAATCCTAGACGCTCGATCTTGGTTATTTTCGCTTTCGCGGCTGGCAGCAAAGTTCAGAACCATGTTTCTGTGAATAACTTTTGAACCGTAAGTCACAGACGCTCGCTCTTGGCTGCATTCGTTTCAGCTCGTGGCAGCCAGTCTAAAAAACACAATCTTGGACTTCTCTGGATGTTTCCCAGGCGAGCTATTGGCAGCATGTTCAGAACCACTGTTTCTGAGGCTAATTCTTGAACCGTAAGTCATAGACGCTCGATCTTGGCGGCATTCGTCTCAGCGCCTGGCAATTAGTATAGAAGCACTGTTTCCCACTGTTTCTGAGGCTAATTCTTGAACCGTAAGTCATAGACGCTAGATCTTGGCGGCATTCGTCTCAGCGCCTGGCAATTAGTATAGAAGCACTGTCTTTGACTTCTCTGGATGTTTCCCAGGCGAGCTATTGACAAGTAAATCCTAGACGCTCGATCTTGGTTATTTTCGCTTTCGCGGCTGGCAGCAAAGTTCAGAACCATGTTTCTGTGAATAACTTTTGAACCGTAAGTCACAAACGCTCGCTCTTGGCTGCATTCGTTTCTGCTCGTGGCAGCCAGTCTAAAAAACACAATCTTGGACTTCTCTGGATGTTTCCCAGGCGAGCTATTGGCAGCATGTTCAGAACCACTGTTTCTGAGGCTAATTCTTGAACCGTAAGTCATACACGCTCGATCTTGGCGGCATTCGTCTCAGCGCCTGGCAATTAGTATAGAAGCACTGTTTCCCACTGTTTCTGAGGCTAATTCTTGAACCATAAGTCATAGACGCTAGATCTTGGCGGCATTCGTCTCAGCGCCTGGCAATTAGTATAGAAGCACTGTCTTTGACTTCTCTGGATGTTTCCCAGGCGAGCTTTTGACAAGTAAATCCTAGACGCTCGATCTTGGTTATTTTCGCTTTCGCGGCTGGCAGCAAAGTTCAGAACCATGTTTCTGTGAATAACTTTTGAACCGTAAGTCACAGACGCTCGCTCTTGGCTGCATTCGTTTCAGCTCGTGGCAGCCAGTCTAAAAAACACAATCTTGGACTTCTCTGGATGTTTCCCAGGCGAGCTATTGGCAGCATGTTCAGAACCACTGTTTCTGAGGCTAATTCTTGAACCGTAAGTCATAGACGCTCTATCTTGGCGGCATTCGTCTCAGCGCCTGGCAATTAGTATAGAAGCACTGTTTCCCACTGTTTCTGAGGCTAATTCTTGAACCGTAAGTCATAGACGCTAGATCTTGGCGGCATTCGTCTCAGCGCCTGGCAATTAGTATATTAGCACTGTCTTTGACTTCTCTGGATGTTTCCCAGGCGAGCTATTGACAAGTAAATCCTAGACGCTCGATCTTGGTTATTTTCGCTTTCGCGGCTGGCAGCAAAGTTCAGAACCATGTTTCTGTGAATAACTCTTGAACCGTAAGTCACAGACGCTCGCTCTTGGCTGCATTCGTTTCAGCTCGTGGCAGCCAGTCTAAAAAACACTATCTTGGACTTCTCTGGATGTTTCCCAGGCGAGCTATTGGCAGCATGTTCAGAACCAATGTTTCTGAGGCTAATTCTTGAACCGTAAGTCATAGACGCTAGATCTTGGCGGCATTCGTCTCAGCGCCTGGCAATTAGTATAGAAGCACTGTTTCCCACTGTTTCTGAGGCTAATTCTTGAACCGTAAGTCATAGACGCTAGATCTTGGCGGCATTCGTCTCAGCGCCTGGCAATTAGTATAGAAGCACTGTCTTTTACTTCTCTGGATGTTTCCCAGGCGAGCTATTGACAAGTAAATCCTAGACGCTCGATCTTGGTTATTTTCGCTTTCGCGGCTGGCAGCAAAGTTCAGAACCATGTTTCTGTGAATAACTCTTGAACCGTAAGTCACAGACGCTCGCTCTTGGCTGCATTCGTTTCAGCTCGTGGCAGCCAGTCTAAAAAACACAATCTTGGACTTCTCTGAATGTTTCCCAGGCGAGCTATTGGCAGCATGTTCAGAACCACTGTTTCTGAGGCTAATTCTTGAACCGTAAGTCATACACGCTCGATCTTGGCGGCATTCGTCTCAGCGCCTGGCAATTAGTATAGAAGCACTGTTTCCCACTGTTTCTGAGGCTAATTCTTGAACCGTAAGTCATAGACGCTAGATCTTGGCGGCATTCGTCTCAGCGCCTGGCAATTAGTATAGAAGCACTGTCTTTGACTTCTCTGGATGTTTCCCAGGCGAGCTTTTGACAAGTAAATCCTAGACGCTCGATCTTGGTTATTTTCGCTTTCGCGGCTGGCAGCAAAGTTCAGAACCATGTTTCTGTGAATAACTTTTGAACCGTAAGTCACAGACGCTCGCTCTTGGCTGCATTCGTTTCAGCTCGTGGCAGCCAGTCTAAAAAACACAATCTTGGACTTCTCTGGATGTTTCCCAGGCGAGCTATTGGCAGCATGTTCAGAACCACTGTTTCTGAGGCTAATTCTTGAACCGTAAGTCATAGACGCTCGATCTTGGCGGCATTCGTCTCAGCGCCTGGCAATTAGTATAGAAGCACTGTTTCCCACTGTTTCTGAGGCTAATTCTTGAACCGTAAGTCATAGACGCTAGATCTTGGCGGCATTCGTCTCAGCGCCTGGCAATTAGTATAGAAGCACTGTCTTTGACTTCTCTGGATGTTTCCCAGGCGAGCTATTGACAAGTAAATCCTAGACGCTCGATCTTGGTTATTTTCGCTTTCGCGGCTGGCAGCAAAGTTCAGAACCATGTTTCTGTGAATAACTCTTGAACCGTAAGTCACAGACGCTCGCTCTTGGCTGCATTCGTTTCAGCTCGTGGCAGCCAGTCTAAAAAACACTATCTTGGACTTCTCTGGATGTTTCCCAGACGAGCTATTGGCAGCATGTTCAGAACCACTGTTTCTGAGGCTAATTCTTGAACCGTAAGTCATAGACGCTCGATCTTGGCGGCATTCGTCTCAGCGCCTGGCAATTAGTATAGAAGCACTGTTTCCCACTGTTTCTGAGGCTAATTCTTGAACCGTAAGTCATAGACGCTCGATCTTGGCGGCATTCGTCTCAGCGCCTGGCAATTAGTATAGAAGCACTGTCTTTGACTTCTCTGGATGTTTCCCAGGCGAGCTATTGACAAGTAAATCCTAGACGCTCGATCTTGGTTATTTTCGCTTTCGCGGCTGGCAGCAAAGTTCAGAACCATGTTTCTGTGAATAACTTTTGAACCGTAAGTCACAGACGCTCACTCTTGGCTGCATTCGTTTCAGCTCGTGGCAGCCAGTCTAAAAAACACAATCTTGGACTTCTCTGGATGTTTCCCAGGCGAGCTATTGGCAGCATGTTCAGAACCACTGTTTCTGAGGCTAATTCTTGAACCGTAAGTCATACACGCTCGATCTTGGCGGCATTCGTCTCAGCGCCTGGCAATTAGTATAGAAGCACTGTTTCCCACTGTTTCTGAGGGCTAATTCTTGAACCGTAAGTCATAGACGCTCGATCTTGGCGGCATTCGTCTCAGCGCCTGGCAATTAGTATAGAAGCACTGTTTCCCACTGTTTCTGAGGCTAATTCTTGAACCGTAAGTCATAGACGCTAGATCTTGGCGGCATTCGTCTCAGCGCCTGGCAATTAGTATAGAAGCACTGTCTTTGACTTCTCTGGATGTTTCCCAGGCGAGCTATTGACAAGTAAATCCTAGACGCTCGATCTTGGTTATTTTCGCTTTCGCAGCTGGCAGCAAAGTTCAGAACCATGTTTCTGTGAATAACTCTTGAACCGTAAGTCACAGACGCTCGCTCTTGGCTGCATTCGTTTCAGCTCGTGGCAGCCAGTCTAAAAAACACAATCTTGGACTTCTCTGGATGTTTCCCAGGCGAGCTATTGGCAGCATGTTCAGAACCACTGTTTCTGAGGCTAATTCTTGAACCGTAAGTCATACACGCTCGATCTTGGCGGCATTCGTCTCAGCGCCTGGCAATTAGTATAGAAGCACTGTTTCCCACTGTTTCTGAGGCTAATTCTTGAACCGTAAGTCATAGACGCTAGATCTTGGCGGCATTCGTCTCAGCGCCTGGCAATTAGTATAGAAGCACTGTCTTTGACTTCTCTGAATGTTTCCCAGGCGAGCTTTTGACAAGTAAATCCTAGACGCTCGATCTTGGTTATTTTCGCTTTCGCGGCTGGCAGCAAAGTTCAGAACCATGTTTCTGTGAATAACTTTTGAACCGTAAGTCACAGACGCTCGCTCTTGGCTGCATTCGTTTCAGCTCGTGGCAGCCAGTCTAAAAAACACAATCTTGGACTTATCTGGATGTTTCCCAGGCGAGCTATTGGCAGCATGTTCAGAACCACTGTTTCTGAGGCTAATTCTTGAACCGTAAGTCATAGACGCTAGATCTTGGCGGCATTCGTCTCAGCGCCTGGCAATTAGTATAGAAGCACTGTTTCCCACTGTTTCTGAGGCTAATTCTTGAACCGTAAGTCATAGACGCTAGATCTTGGCGGCATTCGTCTCAGCGCCTGGCAATTAGTATAGAAGCACTGTCTTTGACTTCTCTGGATGTTTCCCAGGCGAGCTATTGACAAGTAAATCCTAGACGCTCGATCTTGGTTATTTTCGCTTTCGCGGCTGGCATCAAAGTTCAGAACCATGTTTCTGTGAATAACTTTTGAACCGTAAGTCACAGACGCTCGCTCTTGGCTGCATTCGTTTCAGCTCGTGGCAGCCAGTCTAAAAAACACAATCTTGGACTTCTCTGGATGTTTCCCAGGCGAGCTATTGGCAGCATGTTCAGAACCACTGTTTCTGAGGCTAATTCTTGAACCGTAAGTCATACACGCTCGATCTTGGCGGCATTCGGTCTCAGCGCCTGGCAATTAGTATAGAAGCACTGTTTCCCACTGTTTCTGAGGCTAATTCTTGAACCGTAAGTCATAGACGCTAGATCTTGGCGGCATTCGTCTCAGCGCCTGGCAATTAGTATAGAAGCACTGTCTTTGACTTCTCTGGATGTTTCCCAGGCGAGCTTTTGACAAGTAAATCCTAGACGCTCGATCTTGGTTATTTTCGCTTTCGCGGCTGGCAGCAAAGTTCAGAACCATGTTTCGGTGAATAACTTTTGAACCGTAAGTCACAAACGCTCGCTCTTGGCTGCATTCGTTTCAGCTCGTGGCAGCCAGTCTAAAAAACACAATCTTGGACTTCTCTGGATGTTTCCCAGGCGAGCTATTGGCAGCATGTTCAGAACCACTGTTTCTGAGGCTAATTCTTGAACCGTAAGTCATACACGCTCGATCTTGGCGGCATTCGTCTCAGCGCCTGGCAATTAGTATAGAAGCACTGTCTTTGACTTCTCTGGATGTTTCCCAGGCGAGCTTTTGACAAGTAAATCCTAGACGCTCGATCTTGGTTATTTTCGCTTTCGCGGCTGGCAGCAAAGTTCAGAACCATGTTTCTGTGAATAACTTTTGAACCGTAAGTCACAGACGCTCGCTCTTGGCTGCATTCGTTTCAGCTCGTGGCAGCCAGTCTAAAAAACACAATCTTGGACTTCTCTGGATGTTTCCCAGGCGAGCTATTGGCAGCATGTTCAGAACCACTGTTTCTGAGGCTAATTCTTGAACCGTAAGTCATAGACGCTCTATCTTGGCGGCATTCGTCTCAGCGCCTGGCAATTAGTATAGAAGCACTGTTTCCCACTGTTTCTGAGGCTAATTCTTGAACCGTAAGTCATAGACGCTAGATCTTGGCGGCATTCGTCTCAGCGCCTGGCAATTAGTATATTAGCACTGTCTTTGACTTCTCTGGATGTTTCCCAGGCGAGCTATTGACAAGTAAATCCTAGACGCTCGATCTTGGTTATTTTCGCTTTCGCGGCTGGCAGCAAAGTTCAGAACCATGTTTCTGTGAATAACTCTTGAACCGTAAGTCACAGACGCTCGCTCTTGGCTGCATTCGTTTCAGCTCGTGGCAGCCAGTCTAAAAAACACTATCTTGGACTTCTCTGGATGTTTCCCAGACGAGCTATTGGCAGCATGTTCAGAACCACTGTTTCTGAGGCTAATTCTTGAACCGTAAGTCATAGACGCTCGATCTTGGCGGCATTCGTCTCAGCGCCTGGCAATTAGTATAGAAGCACTGTTTCCCACTGTTTCTGAGGCTAATTCTTGAACCGTAAGTCATAGACGCTAGATCTTGGCGGCATTCGTCTCAGCGCCTGGCAATTAGTATAGAAGCACTGTCTTTGACTTCTCTGGATGTTTCCCAGGCGAGCTATTGACAAGTAAATCCTAGACGCTCGATCTTGGTTATTTTCGCTTTCGCGGCTGGCAGCAAAGTTCAGAACCATGTTTCTGTGAATAACTCTTGAACCGTAAGTCACAGACGCTCGCTCTTGGCTGCATTCGTTTCAGCTCGTGGCAGCCAGTCTAAAAAACACTATCTTGGACTTCTCTGGATGTTTCCCAGGCGAGCTATTGGCAGCATGTTCAGAACCAATGTTTCTGAGGCTAATTCTTGAACCGTAAGTCATAGACGCTAGATCTTGGCGGCATTCGTCTCAGCGCCTGGCAATTAGTATAGAAGCACTGTTTCCCACTGTTTCTGAGGCTAATTCTTGAACCGTAAGTCATAGACGCTAGATCTTGGCGGCATTCGTCTCAGCGCCTGGCAATTAGTATAGAAGCACTGTCTTTGACTTCTCTGGATGTTTCCCAGGCGAGCTATTGACAAGTAAATCCTAGACGCTCGATCTTGGTTATTTTCGCTTTCGCGGCTGGCAGCAAAGTTCAGAACCATGTTTCTGTGAATAACTCTTGAACCGTAAGTCACAGACGCTCGCTCTTGGCTGCATTCGTTTCAGCTCGTGGCAGCCAGTCTAAAAAACACTATCTTGGACTTCTCTGGATGTTTCCCAGACGAGCTATTGGCAGCATGTTCAGAACCACTGTTTCTGAGGCTAATTCTTGAACCGTAAGTCATAGACGCTCGATCTTGGCGGCATTCGTCTCAGCGCCTGGCAATTAGTATAGAAGCACTGTTTCCCACTGTTTCTGAGGCTAATTCTTGAACCGTAAGTCATAGACGCTAGATCTTGGCGGCATTCGTCTCAGCGCCTGGCAATTAGTATAGAAGCACTGTCTTTGACTTCTCTGGATGTTTCCCAGGCGAGCTATTGACAAGTAAATCCTAGACGCTCGATCTTGGTTATTTTCGCTTTCGCGGCTGGCAGCAAAGTTCAGAACCATGTTTCTGTGAATAACTTTTGAACCGTAAGTCACAGACGCTCGCTCTTGGCTGCATTCGTTTCAGCTCGTGGCAGCCAGTCTAAAAAACACAATCTTGGACTTCTCTGGATGTTTCCCAGGCGAGCTATTGGCAGCATGTTCAGAACCACTGTTTCTGAGGCTAATTCTTGAACCGTAAGTCATACACGCTCGATCTTGGCGGCATTCGTCTCAGCGCCTGGCAATTAGTATAGAAGCACTGTTTCCCACTGTTTCTGAGGCTAATTCTTGAACCGTAAGTCATAGACGCTAGATCTTGGCGGCATTCGTCTCAGCGCCTGGCAATTAGTATAGAAGCACTGTCTTTGACTTCTCTGGATGTTTCCCAGGCGAGCTTTTGACAAGTAAATCCTAGACGCTCGATCTTGGTTATTTTCGCTTTCGCGGCTGGCAGCAAAGTTCAGAACCATGTTTCTGTGAATAACTTTTGAACCGTAAGTCACAGACGCTCGCTCTTGGCTGCATTCGTTTCAGCTCGTGGCAGCCAGTCTAAAAAACACAATCTTGGACTTCTCTGGATGTTTCCCAGGCGAGCTATTGGCAGCATGTTCAGAACCACTGTTTCTGAGGCTAATTCTTGAACCGTAAGTCATAGACGCTCGATCTTGGCGGCATTCGTCTCAGCGCCTGGCAATTAGTATAGAAGCACTGTTTCCCACTGTTTCTGAGGCTAATTCTTGAACCGTAAGTCATAGACGCTAGATCTTGGCGGCATTCGTCTCAGCGCCTGGCAATTAGTATAGAAGCACTGTCTTTGACTTCTCTGGATGTTTCCCAGGCGAGCTATTGACAAGTAAATCCTAGACGCTCGATCTTGGTTATTTTCGCTTTCGCGGCTGGCAGCAAAGTTCAGAACCATGTTTCTGTGAATAACTTTTGAACCGTAAGTCACAAACGCTCGCTCTTGGCTGCATTCGTTTCTGCTCGTGGCAGCCAGTCTAAAAAACACTATCTTGGACTTCTCTGGATGTTTCCCAGACGAGCTATTGGCAGCATGTTCAGAACCACTGTTTCTGAGGCTAATTCTTGAACCGTAAGTCATAGACGCTCGATCTTGGCGGCATTCGTCTCAGCGCCTGGCAATTAGTATAGAAGCACTGTTTCCCACTGTTTCTGAGGCTAATTCTTGAACCGTAAGTCATAGACGCTAGATCTTTGCGGCATTCGTCTCAGCGCCTGGCAATTAGTATAGAAGCACTGTCTTTGACTTCTCTGGATGTTTCCCAGGCGAGCTATTGACAAGTAAATCCTAGACGCTCGATCTTGGTTATTTTCGCTTTCGCGGCTGGCAGCAAAGTTCAGAACCATGTTTCTGTGAATAACTCTTGAACCGTAAGTCACAGACGCTCGCTCTTGGCTGCATTCGTTTCAGCTCGTGGCAGCCAGTCTAAAAAACACTATCTTGGACTTCTCTGGATGTTTCCCAGGCGAGCTATTGGCAGCATGTTCAGAACCAATGTTTCTGAGGCTAATTCTTGAACCGTAAGTCATAGACGCTAGATCTTGGCGGCATTCGTCTCAGCGCCTGGCAATTAGTATAGAAGCACTGTTTCCCACTGTTTCTGAGGCTAATTCTTGAACCGTAAGTCATAGACGCTAGATCTTGGCGGCATTCGTCTCAGCGCCTGGCAATTAGTATAGAAGCACTGTCTTTGACTTCTCTGGATGTTTCCCAGGCGAGCTATTGACAAGTAAATCCTAGACGCTCGATCTTGGTTATTTTCGCTTTCGCGGCTGGCAGCAAAGTTCAGAACCATGTTTCTGTGAATAACTCTTGAACCGTAAGTCACAGACGCTCGCTCTTGGCTGCATTCGTTTCAGCTCGTGGCAGCCAGTCTAAAAAACACAATCTTGGACTTCTCTGGATGTTTCCCAGGCGAGCTATTGGCAGCATGTTCAGAACCACTGTTTCTGAGGCTAATTCTTGAACCGTAAGTCATACACGCTCGATCTTGGCGGCATTCGTCTCAGCGCCTGGCAATTAGTATAGAAGCACTGTTTCCCACTGTTTTCTGAGGCTAATTCTTGAACCGTAAGTCATAGACGCTAGATCTTGGCGGCATTCGTCTCAGCGCCTGGCAATTAGTATAGAAGCACTGTCTTTGACTTCTCTGGATGTTTCCCAGGCGAGCTTTTGACAAGTAAATCCTAGACGCTCGATCTTGGTTATTTTCGCTTTCGCGGCTGGCAGCAAAGTTCAGAACCATGTTTCTGTGAATAACTTTTGAACCGTAAGTCACAGACGCTCGCTCTTGGCTGCATTCGTTTCAGCTCGTGGCAGCCAGTCTAAAAAACACAATCTTGGACTTCTCTGGATGTTTCCCAGGCGAGCTATTGGCAGCATGTTCAGAACCACTGTTTCTGAGGCTAATTCTTGAACCGTAAGTCATAGACGCTCGATCTTGGCGGCATTCGTCTCAGCGCCTGGCAATTAGTATAGAAGCACTGTTTCCCACTGTTTCTGAGGCTAATTCTTGAACCGTAAGTCATAGACGCTAGATCTTGGCGGCATTCGTCTCAGCGCCTGGCAATTAGTATAGAAGCACTGTCTTTGACTTCTCTGGATGTTTCCCAGGCGAGCTATTGACAAGTAAATCCTAGACGCTCGATCTTGGTTATTTTCGCTTTCGCGGCTGGCAGCAAAGTTCAGAACCATGTTTCTGTGAATAACTCTTGAACCGTAAGTCACAGACGCTCGCTCTTGGCTGCATTCGTTTCAGCTCGTGGCAGCCAGTCTAAAAAACACTATCTTGGACTTCTCTGGATGTTTCCCAGACGAGCTATTGGCAGCATGTTCAGAACCACTGTTTCTGAGGCTAATTCTTGAACCGTAAGTCATAGACGCTCGATCTTGGCGGCATTCGTCTCAGCGCCTGGCAATTAGTATAGAAGCACTGTTTCCCACTGTTTCTGAGGCTAATTCTTGAACCGTAAGTCATAGACGCTCGATCTTGGCGGCATTCGTCTCAGCGCCTGGCAATTAGTATAGAAGCACTGTCTTTGACTTCTCTGGATGTTTCCCAGGCGAGCTATTGACAAGTAAATCCTAGACGCTCGATCTTGGTTATTTTCGCTTTCGCGGCTGGCAGCAAAGTTCAGAACCATGTTTCTGTGAATAACTTTTGAACCGTAAGTCACAGACGCTCACTCTTGGCTGCATTCGTTTCAGCTCGTGGCAGCCAGTCTAAAAAACACAATCTTGGACTTCTCTGGATGTTTCCCAGGCGAGCTATTGGCAGCATGTTCAGAACCACTGTTTCTGAGGCTAATTCTTGAACCGTAAGTCATACACGCTCGATCTTGGCGGCATTCGTCTCAGCGCCTGGCAATTAGTATAGAAGCACTGTTTCCCACTGTTTCTGAGGCTAATTCTTGAACCGTAAGTCATAGACGCTCGATCTTGGCGGCATTCGTCTCAGCGCCTGGCAATTAGTATAGAAGCACTGTTTCCCACTGTTTCTGAGGCTAATTCTTGAACCGTAAGTCATAGACGCTAGATCTTGGCGGCATTCGTCTCAGCGCCTGGCAATTAGTATAGAAGCACTGTCTTTGACTTCTCTGGATGTTTCCCAGGCGAGCTATTGACAAGTAAATCCTAGACGCTCGATCTTGGTTATTTTCGCTTTCGCAGCTGGCAGCAAAGTTCAGAACCATGTTTCTGTGAATAACTCTTGAACCGTAAGTCACAGACGCTCGCTCTTGGCTGCATTCGTTTCAGCTCGTGGCAGCCAGTCTAAAAAACACAATCTTGGACTTCTCTGGATGTTTCCCAGGCGAGCTATTGGCAGCATGTTCAGAACCACTGTTTCTGAGGCTAATTCTTGAACCGTAAGTCATACACGCTCGATCTTGGCGGCATTCGTCTCAGCGCCTGGCAATTAGTATAGAAGCACTGTTTCCCACTGTTTCTGAGGCTAATTCTTGAACCGTAAGTCATAGACGCTAGATCTTGGCGGCATTCGTCTCAGCGCCTGGCAATTAGTATAGAAGCACTGTCTTTGACTTCTCTGAATGTTTCCCAGGCGAGCTTTTGACAAGTAAATCCTAGACGCTCGATCTTGGTTATTTTCGCTTTCGCGGCTGGCAGCAAAGTTCAGAACCATGTTTCTGTGAATAACTTTTGAACCGTAAGTCACAGACGCTCGCTCTTGGCTGCATTCGTTTCAGCTCGTGGCAGCCAGTCTAAAAAACACAATCTTGGACTTATCTGGATGTTTCCCAGGCGAGCTATTGGCAGCATGTTCAGAACCACTGTTTCTGAGGCTAATTCTTGAACCGTAAGTCATAGACGCTAGATCTTGGCGGCATTCGTCTCAGCGCCTGGCAATTAGTATAGAAGCACTGTTTCCCACTGTTTCTGAGGCTAATTCTTGAACCGTAAGTCATAGACGCTAGATCTTGGCGGCATTCGTCTCAGCGCCTGGCAATTAGTATAGAAGCACTGTCTTTGACTTCTCTGGATGTTTCCCAGGCGAGCTATTGACAAGTAAATCCTAGACGCTCGATCTTGGTTATTTTCGCTTTCGCGGCTGGCATCAAAGTTCAGAACCATGTTTCTGTGAATAACTTTTGAACCGTAAGTCACAGACGCTCGCTCTTGGCTGCATTCGTTTCAGCTCGTGGCAGCCAGTCTAAAAAACACAATCTTGGACTTCTCTGGATGTTTCCCAGGCGAGCTATTGGCAGCATGTTCAGAACCACTGTTTCTGAGGCTAATTCTTGAACCGTAAGTCATACACGCTCGATCTTGGCGGCATTCGTCTCAGCGCCTGGCAATTAGTATAGAAGCACTGTTTCCCACTGTTTCTGAGGCTAATTCTTGAACCGTAAGTCATAGACGCTAGATCTTGGCGGCATTCGTCTCAGCGCCTGGCAATTAGTATAGAAGCACTGTCTTTGACTTCTCTGGATGTTTCCCAGGCGAGCTTTTGACAAGTAAATCCTAGACGCTCGATCTTGGTTATTTTCGCTTTCGCGGCTGGCAGCAAAGTTCAGAACCATGTTTCGGTGAATAACTTTTGAACCGTAAGTCACAAACGCTCGCTCTTGGCTGCATTCGTTTCAGCTCGTGGCAGCCAGTCTAAAAAACACAATCTTGGACTTCTCTGGATGTTTCCCAGGCGAGCTATTGGCAGCATGTTCAGAACCACTGTTTCTGAGGCTAATTCTTGAACCGTAAGTCATACACGCTCGATCTTGGCGGCATTCGTCTCAGCGCCTGGCAATTAGTATAGAAGCACTGTTTCCCACTGTTTCTGAGGCTAATTCTTGAACCATAAGTCATAGACGCTAGATCTTGGCGGCATTCGTCTCAGCGCCTGGCAATTAGTATAGAAGCACTGTCTTTGACTTCTCTGGATGTTTCCCAGGCGAGCTTTTGACAAGTAAATCCTAGACGCTCGATCTTGGTTATTTTCGCTTTCGCGGCTGGCAGCAAAGTTCAGAACCATGTTTCTGTGAATAACTTTTGAACCGTAAGTCACAGACGCTCGCTCTTGGCTGCATTCGTTTCAGCTCGTGGCAGCCAGTCTAAAAAACACAATCTTGGACTTCTCTGGATGTTTCCCAGGCGAGCTATTGGCAGCATGTTCAGAACCACTGTTTCTGAGGCTAATTCTTGAACCGTAAGTCATAGACGCTCTATCTTGGCGGCATTCGTCTCAGCGCCTGGCAATTAGTATAGAAGCACTGTTTCCCACTGTTTCTGAGGCTAATTCTTGAACCGTAAGTCATAGACGCTAGATCTTGGCGGCATTCGTCTCAGCGCCTGGCAATTAGTATATTAGCACTGTCTTTGACTTCTCTGGATGTTTCCCAGGCGAGCTATTGACAAGTAAATCCTAGACGCTCGATCTTGGTTATTTTCGCTTTCGCGGCTGGCAGCAAAGTTCAGAACCATGTTTCTGTGAATAACTCTTGAACCGTAAGTCACAGACGCTCGCTCTTGGCTGCATTCGTTTCAGCTCGTGGCAGCCAGTCTAAAAAACACTATCTTGGACTTCTCTGGATGTTTCCCAGACGAGCTATTGGCAGCATGTTCAGAACCACTGTTTCTGAGGCTAATTCTTGAACCGTAAGTCATAGACGCTCGATCTTGGCGGCATTCGTCTCAGCGCCTGGCAATTAGTATAGAAGCACTGTTTCCCACTGTTTCTGAGGCTAATTCTTGAACCGTAAGTCATAGACGCTAGATCTTGGCGGCATTCGTCTCAGCGCCTGGCAATTAGTATAGAAGCACTGTCTTTGACTTCTCTGGATGTTTCCCAGGCGAGCTATTGACAAGTAAATCCTAGACGCTCGATCTTGGTTATTTTCGCTTTCGCGGCTGGCAGCAAAGTTCAGAACCATGTTTCTGTGAATAACTCTTGAACCGTAAGTCACAGACGCTCGCTCTTGGCTGCATTCGTTTCAGCTCGTGGCAGCCAGTCTAAAAAACACTATCTTGGACTTCTCTGGATGTTTCCCAGGCGAGCTATTGGCAGCATGTTCAGAACCAATGTTTCTGAGGCTAATTCTTGAACCGTAAGTCATAGACGCTAGATCTTGGCGGCATTCGTCTCAGCGCCTGGCAATTAGTATAGAAGCACTGTTTCCCACTGTTTCTGAGGCTAATTCTTGAACCGTAAGTCATAGACGCTAGATCTTGGCGGCATTCGTCTCAGCGCCTGGCAATTAGTATAGAAGCACTGTCTTTGACTTCTCTGGATGTTTCCCAGGCGAGCTATTGACAAGTAAATCCTAGACGCTCGATCTTGGTTATTTTCGCTTTCGCGGCTGGCAGCAAAGTTCAGAACCATGTTTCTGTGAATAACTCTTGAACCGTAAGTCACAGACGCTCGCTCTTGGCTGCATTCGTTTCAGCTCGTGGCAGCCAGTCTAAAAAACACTATCTTGGACTTCTCTGGATGTTTCCCAGACGAGCTATTGGCAGCATGTTCAGAACCACTGTTTCTGAGGCTAATTCTTGAACCGTAAGTCATAGACGCTCGATCTTGGCGGCATTCGTCTCAGC